>NW_028161873.1:137591-140091 GCF_964263955.1 Coregonus lavaretus
ATACAAAGAAACAGGGCTACGTTCAAGAACACAAAGAAACAGGGCTACGTTCAAGAACACAAAGAAACAGGGCTACGTTCAAGAACACAAAGAAACAGGGCTACGTTCAAGAACACAAAGAAACAGGGCTACGTTCAAGAACACAAAGAAACAGGGCTACGTTCAAGAACACAAAGAAACAGGGCTACGTTCAAGAACACAAAGAAACAGGGCTACGTTCAAGAATACAAAGAAACAGGGCTACGTTCAAGAACACAAAGAAACAGGGCTACGTTCAAGAACACAAAGAAACAGGGCTACGTTCAAGAACACAAAGAAACAGGGCTATGTTCAAGAACACAAAGAAACAGGGCTACGTTCAAGAACAAAAAGAAACAGGGCTATGTTCAAGAACACAAAGAAACAGGGCTACGTTCAAGAACACTAAGAAACAGGGCTACGTTCAAGAACACAAGGTGAACTGAGAAAAATAAATACAGAACCTTAAATTGATTACATAGATCACACAGAAGAGAGGATAATATGTTAATTAAATGATGTTTCCTAGGTGGAAGGTTTACCCTGTGTATGAGATTAAAATGTATCAGCTGATGATTAGGATTGTTAGATGAACCCACTAAGTTCCTGATGAACTCAACTGGTGAGCCTCTTTACCAGCTAGTTCCATGGACACTGATTTCAATGTCCTTTGCCAAGGTCAGATGACTTTCAGTCAACAGTCTCTTTTGTGTAGCTTCACTCCGTAGCCCACATACTAGTCTGTCTCTAATGATGTCATTTAGAACAGCATTAAACTCAGTGTTCTGGTAGTTTCTTTAATGTGGCAGCAAACATTGTTACTGATTCTCCCTCTTCCTGATGTCTCCTGTGGAACCTGAACCTTTCAGCATTAACTAGTGGTTCTGGTGAAAAATGTCCTTTAAGTATCTCCACAATATCCCCATACGTCTTATTACCTGTTCTGACTGGCTGTAGCAGGCTGCCTAGTAAATTAAATGTCTTTGGCCCCATTACACTAAAACATGTAGGCACAATGTTGTCCTCATCCATGTCATTTACAAGAACAAAATATTCAAACTGTTCTGTATATGAGCTCCACTGTTCAATACTTTCATCAAACTGTCCAATGTTTCCAACAATTCCAGCCATTTTTCGTTTCTCAATAAGCTCCTGATTGTCACTCACTTCAATATTGTCCTCAACCACAGCAATATTTTCCTCAGTCACGTGATCTTCATTCACTTCACTCACTGACGTTTCCTCCTAAGTTCGCTCATTTAGCAGTTTTAATTCAAAGGTTTGTCTTCACAGTTGAATAAATGTCCTTTCCTTTAATCACTGTATATTCCTCCTTTTTAATCACGTTGTTTTCCCACTCCGATGTCCGTCTCCAGTCCTTTTCTGCCGTCCATGACGATGTTAACTCCAGTGGTGGAAAAAGTACCCAATTGTCATACTTGAGTAAAAGTAAAGATACCTTAACAGAAAATGACTCAACTAAAAGTGAAAGTCACCCAGTAAAATACTACTTGAGTAAAAGTCTAAAAGCATTTGGTTTTAAATTTACTTAAGTTTCAAAAGTAAATGTAATTGCTAAAATATACTAAAGTATCAAAAGTAAAAGTACAAGTATAAATCATTTCAAATTCCTTACATAAAGCAAACCAGACAATTTTCTTGTTTTTAAAATGTACGTTCAGCCAGAGGCAAACTCCAACACTCAGACAATTTACAAACAAAGCATTTGTGTTTAGTGAGTCTGCCAGATCAGAGGCAGTAGGGATGTTCTCTTGATAAGTGTGTGAATTGGACAATTTTCTGTCCTGCTAAGCATTCAAAATGTAACGAGTACTTTTGGGTGTCAGGGAAAATGTATGGAGTAAAAAGTACATTTTTTCTTTAGGAATGTAGTGAAGTAAAAGTAAAAGTAGTCAAAAATAGAAATAGTAGAGTCAAGTACAGATACCCCCAAAAAACTAATTAAGTAGTACTTTAAAGTATTTTTACTTAAGTACTTTACACCACTGGTTAACTCTCTTTCTTAGCTAGCTAGACTATGCACTTGCCTCTGCTATCAATACACTGTGCTAACATTAGCCTATTCTGTACCACAGAAAATAACAGTTTTAAACAGTTGTAAAAACCCACTTCTTCCAGACAGAATAGTTCCTGTAGATTCAGACTTACTCATCACCAATCTTTTGTTATGTCTGGTGGGTTTCATAACCACGTCTGTATAACAATTCAATAATGATGAGACAGGAGACAGGAATCAGTTCAACCATTTATCTGGAACGTGATCATCACAATACATACAAACCCCCATGATGCTCTGCAGCACAACCCCAATATACAACAAATACATAGATAAGTAAATGGACACGAAACAAAACTCATAGAGGAATTGAAATGTTCAGTTGTAGAAAGTAGGGCCATGGGATAGGGTCAGAAAGGTCAGTATGTTTGATAACTGGTTACAGAGGTGACATAACAAGCATAA
>NW_028161873.1:145091-177591 GCF_964263955.1 Coregonus lavaretus
GTGTCTGTGTGTGTGTACGGTGTGTGTGTGTGAGTGTGTCCAGTGTTTGTGTGTGTGTGTGTGTGTGTGTGTGTGTGTGTCCAGTGTGAGTGAGTGAGTGTGTGTGTCCAGTGTGTGTGTGTGTGTGTGTGTGTCCAGTGTTTGTGTGTGTGTCCACTGTCTGTGTGTGTGTGTATTTGTGTGTGTGTTTCCTTTGTGTGTGTGTGTGTCCAGTGTGTGTGTGTGTGTCCACTGTCTGTGTGTGTGTGTATTTGTGTGTGTGTTTCCTTTTTGTGTCTGTGTGTCCAGTGTGTATGTGTGTGTCCAGTGTGTATGTGTGTGTCCAGTGTGTGTGTGTGTGTCCAGTGTGTGTGTGTGTGTGTGAGTCCAGCGTGTATGTGTGTGTCCAGTGTGTGTGTCCAGTGTGTGTGTGTGTGTCCAGTGTGTATGTGTGTGTCCAGTGTGTATGTGTGTGTCCAGTGTGTGTGTGTGTGTGTGTGTGTGTGTGTGTGTGTGTGTGTGTGTGTGTGTGTCCAGTGTGTGTGTGTGAGTCCAGTGTGTGTGTGTCCTGTGTGTGTGTGTCCAGTGCGTGTGTGTGTTTGTCCAGTGTGCGTGTGCGTGTGTGTCCAGTGTGTGTATGTGTGTGTGCCCAGTGTGTGTGTGTGTTTGTGTGTGTGTGTCCAGTGCGTGTGTCTAGTATGTGTGAGTGTGTCTGTGTGTCCATTGTGTGTGAGTGTGTGTGTGTTTCCTTTTTGTGTGTGTGTGTCCAGTGTGTGTGTGTGAGTCCAGTGTGTGTGTGTGTGTGTCCAGTATGTGTGTGTGAGTCCAGTGTGTGTGTGTCCTATGTGTGTGTGTAGGTGTGTGTTCAGTGTGAGTGTGTCCAGTGCGTGTGTGTGTTTGTGTGTGTGTGTGTCCAGTGTGTGTATGTGTGTGTCCAGTGTGTGTGTGTCCATTGTGTGTGTGTGTGTGTCCAGTGTGTGTGTGTGTGTGTCCAGTATGTGTGTGTTTTTTTCCAGTGTGTCCATTGTGTGTTTGTGTGTGTCCACTCTGTGTGTGTGTCCAGTGTGTGTGTGTGTCCAGTGTGTGTATGTGTGTGTCCTGTGTGTGTGTGTCCATTGTGTGTGTGTGTGTGTGTCCACTCTGTGTGTCTGTCCAGTGTGTGAGTGTGTGTGTGTGTGTGTGTGTCCAGTATGTGAGTGTGTGTGTGTGTCCAGTGTGTGTCCAGTGTGTTTGTGTATGTGTCCAGTGTGTTTGTGTGTGTGTGTGTGTGTATGTGTGTGTCCAGTGTGTGTGTGTGTGTGTGTGTGTGTGTGTGTGTCCACTGTCTGTGTGTGTGTATTTGTGTGTGTTTCCTTTGTGTGTGTGTGTCCAGTGTGTGTCCAGTGTGTTTGTGTGTGTGTCCAGGGTGTTTGTGTGTGTGTGTGTGTGTGTGTGTATGTGTGTGTGTCCAGTGTGTATGTGTGTGTCCAGTGTGTGTGTGTGTGTGTGTGTGGGTCCAGTGTGTGAGTGTGTGTGTGTGTCCAGTGTGTGTGTGTGTGTGTCCACTGTCTGTGTGTGTGTGTGTTTGTGTGTGTGTGTCCAGTGTGTGTGTCTAGTGTGTGTGAGTGTGTCTCTGTGTCCATTGTGTGTGAGTGTGTGTGAGTGTGTATTTTCAATGGACACACACACACACACACACACACACACACACACACACACACACACACACACACACAGTCTTTATATAACTTAGTCCAAGTGGTGGTCAGAATGTTTGTCTTAACTAGCCTGATAACTCCAACATGTCTGATATGAACATTGACATAAACCCTCTACATACTTGAGTTTCTCCAGTCTGCAGTGTGGATCCTCCAGTCCAGCAGAGAGCAGTCTGACTCCTGAGTCTCCTGGGTGATTGTAGCTCAGGTCCAGCTCTCTCAGGTGTGAGGGGTTTGACTTCAGAGCTGAGACCAGAGAAGCACAGCCTTCCTCTGTGACTAGACAGCCTGACAGCCTGCAAATAGTCAAATCATATTAAAACCACACTGCTATTCTTTGGTGGGGAAGATAGTGGCAGTATATTTTTTCTACATATTAAGATACATCAGTGTCCTGAAACCTGCCATATCTATTCATAAATTAATGTATCATTATTAGAAATTATCATAATATTGCTTGTAGAGAGAAACATGTATAGTACAAATATTTGAGTAGACTGATCAGAGCAGTTTAAAAAGCAGTATCAGTCAAAAGACAGACAGTGAGGTATCAGATTTAGATTGTATTGAGTATACAGTCCACACCATCTCTATTTTGACAGTGAAGCTAACATTTTAAATGTGGCTCTATATTTCTGCATTTTGGATTTGAGATTAAATGTTTCATATGAGGTGACAGTATATAATGTCACCTTTTATTTGAGGGTATTTTCATATATATCTGTTTCACTGTTCAGAAAAATAAAAGCACTTTATGTATCTAGTCCCCCCATTTGAAGAAATCAAAAGTATTCTGACCAATTCACTTATAGTGTATTAAAGTAGTCAAAAGTTGAGTATTTGGTCCCAAACTCATTGGTTGCATTTGCAGTTTGTTTTGGTTGTGTTTTGGGTTATGTTTTGCCCGATAGTAACTGAATGGTGGATGATAACTTGAGTAATTTTCTGTCTAAGTGAGTAGATAACATGTTTCTAAACACTACTAAAGTAATCCTGATGATGCAATGAATAAGAAAAATCATGAATGAATCATGAATAATAATGAGTGAGAAAGTTACAGAGGCTACAACAAAACATGCTAACCTCTCACCATTACCAATAACAGAGGGGGTATGATCCTTGTGCCTCTGTAACTTTCTCATTAATCATCATTCACGATTCATTCATGATTATTCATAATCATGGTAGCATCCACATGAATGTAGAAGTGTTCAGAAACATCTTCTATTCTTACTGACAATACAAGTGAAGTGACTCCAAAATGTCAGGACATTATTCACCATTCAGTTTCTATTGGGAAAAACATCATCCAAAACACAACCAAGACAAACTGCAAATGTATTCAACACGTTTGTAGAATCACAGGCTTGATGTAATCACTGCAGGTAAGGAATATGGGACCAAACACTAAACTTATGACTACTTTAATACAATATAAGTGAATATGTCCAAATTATTACAACTTTTTCAAATGGGAGAACAAGACACATTACGTGCTTTCATTTCTAAACGGTAAAATATATATATATATATATATATGAATACCTTTAAATAAAAGGAGACATTCTGTACTGTTGCCTAATATGAAACATTATATCTGAAATCCAAAATGCTGGAGCATAGCACCAAATGTAAAACTGTAAGCTTCACTGTCCAAACACATATGGTGTGGACTATGTGTGCCTGGTAAACACATGTGGATCTGGTGAACAGTTATCACTTGTTGACCAACTACAGGAATACTGACCTCAGAGTCTCCAGTTTACAGTGGGGATTCCCCAGTCCAGCAGAGAGCAGCTTCACTCCTGAATCCTTCAGGTCATTGTTACTCAGATCCAGCTCTCTCAGGTGTGAGGGGTTTGACCTCAGAGCTGAGACCAGAGAAGTACAGCCTTCCTCTGTGACTAGACAGCCTGACAGCCTGCAAAGAGTCAAATCATATTAAAACCACACTGCTATTCTTTGGTGGTGAAAATAGTGGCAGTATATTTTTTCTACATATTAAGATACATCAGTGTCCTGAAACCTGCCATATCTATTCATAAATTAATGTATCATTATTAGAAATTATCATAATATTGCTTGTAGATAGAAACATGTATAGTACAAATATTTGAGTAGACTGACCAGAGCAGTTTAAAAAGCAGTATCAGTCAAAAGACAAACAGTGAGGTATCAGATTTAGAGTGTATTGAGTATACAGTCCACACCATATCTATTTTGACAGTGAAGCTAACATTTTAAATGTGGCTCTATACTCCATCATTTTGGATTTGAGATCAAATGTTTTATATGAGGTGACAGTATATAATGTCACCTTTTATTTTAGGGTATTTTAATACATATCTGTTTCACCGTTTAGAAATGAAAGCACTTTATGTATCTAGTCCCCCCATTTGAAGAAGTCATAAGTATTCTGACCAATTCACTTATAGTGTATTAAAGTAGTCAAAAGTTTAGTATTTGGTCCCAAACTCATTGGTTGCATTTGCAGTTTGTTTTGGTTGTGTTTTGGGTTATGTTTTGCCCAATAGTAACTGAATGGTGGATGATGACTTGATTAATTTTCTGTCTAAGTGGGTAGATAACATGTTTCTAAACACTACTATATGAATCCTGATGATGCCTTGATTAATACAAATCATAAATGAATCATGAAAAATGATGAGTGAGAAAGATACAGAGGCTACAACAAAACATGCTAACCTCTCACCATTACCAATAACAGAGGGGGTATGATCCTTGTTCCTCTGTAACTTTCTCATTCATCATCATCCACGATTCATTCATGATTATTCATAATCATGGTAGCATCCACATGAATGTAGAAGTGTTCAGAAACATCTTCTATTCTTACTGACAATACAAGTGAAGTGACTCCAAAATGACAGGACATTATTCACCATTCAGTTTCTATTGGGAAAAACATCATCCAAAACACAACCAAGACAAACTGCAAATGCATTCAACAAGTTTGTAGAATCACAAGCTTGATGTAATCACTGTGGGTAAGGAATATGGGACCAAACACTAAACTTTTGAATAAATGAATTTGCCAAAATAATTAAGACGTTTTCATTTGTGAGAATTACATACATAAAGTGCTTTAATTTCTAAACGTTAAAACAGATATGTATGAATACCTTCAAATAAAAGGTGACATTATATACTGTCGCATAATATGAAATTTTTTATCTAAAATCCAAAATGCTGGAGCATAGCACCAAATGTAAAACTGTAAGCTTCACTGTCCAAACACATATGGTGTGGACTATGTGTGCCTGGTAAACACATGTGGATCTGGTGAACAGTTATCACTTGTTGACCAACTACAGGAATACTGACCTCAGAGTCTCCAGTTTACAGTGGGGATTCCCCAGTCCAGCAGAGAGCAGCTTCACTCCTGAATCCTTCAGGTCATTGTTACTCAGATCCAGCTCTCTCAGGTGTGAGGGGTTTGACTTCAGAGCTGAGACCAGAGAAGCACAGCCTTCCTCTGTGACTAGACAGCCTGACAGCCTGCAAAGAGTCAAATCATATTAAAACCACACTGCTATTCTTTGGTGGTCAAAATAGTGGCAATATATTTTCTCAACATATTCAGATATATCAGTGTCCTGAAACCTACCATATCTATTCATAAATTAATGTATCATTATTAGAAATGATAATATATTGATTGTAGATAGAAACATGTATAGTACAAATATTTGAGTAGACTGACCAGAGCAGTTTAAAAAGCAGTATCAGTCAAAAGACAGACAGTGAGGTATCAGATTTAGATTGTATTGAGTATACAGTCCACACCATATATATTTTGACAGTGAAGCTAACATTTTAAATGTGGCTCTATACTCCAGCATTTTGGATTTGAGATAAAATGTTTCATATGAGGTGACAGTATATAATGTCACCTTTTATTTGAGGGTATTTTAATACATATCTGTTTCACCATTTAGAAATGAAAGCACTTTATGTATCTAGTCCCCCTATTTGAAGAAGTCATAAGTATTCTGACCAATTCACTTATAGTGTATTAAAGTAGTCAAAAGTTTAGTATTTGGTCCCAAACTCGTTGGTTGCATTTGCAGTTTGTTTTGGTTGTGTTTTGGGTTATGTTTTGTCCAATAGTAACTGAATGGTGGATGATGACTGGAGTAATTTTCTGTCTAAGTGAGTAGATAACATGTTTCTAAACACTACTAAATTAATCCTGATGATGACATGATTAAGAAAAATCACGAATGAATCACTGAATAATAATGAGTGAGAAAGTTACAGAGGCTACAACAAAACATGCTAACCTCTCACCATTACCAATAACAGAGGGGGTATGATCCTTGTTCCTCTGTAACTTTCTCATTCATCATCATTCACCATTTATTAATGATTATTCATAATCATGGTAGCATCCACATGAATGTAGAAGTGTTCAGAAACATCTTCTATTCTTACTGACAATACAAGTGAAGTGACTCCAAAATGACAGGACATTATTCACCATTCAGTTTCTATTGGGAAAAATATCATCCAAAACACAACCAAGACAAACTGCAAATGCATTCAACAAGTTTGTAGAATCACAAGCTTGATATAATCACTGCAGGTAAGGAATATGGGACCAAATACTAAACTTATGAATACTTTAATACAATATAAGTGAATATGTCCAAATTATTAAGACTTTTTCAAATGGGAGAACTAGATACATAAAGTGCTTTCATTTCTAAACGGTAATATATATATATATATATATATATAATATATATATATATATATATATATATATATATATATATATATATATATATATATATATATATATATATATATATATATATATATGAATACCTTTAGGAGACATTCTGTACTGTTGCCTAATATGAAACATTATATCTCAAATCCAAAATGCTGGAGCATAGCACCACATTTTTAACTGTAAACTTCACTGTCCAAACACATATGATGTGGACTATGTGTGCCTGGTAAACACATGTGGATCTGGTGAACAGTTATCACTTGTTGACCAACTACAGGAATACTGACCTCAGAGTCTCCAGTTTACATTGGGGATTCCCCAGTCCAGCAGAGAGCAGCTTCACTCCTGAATCCTTCAGGTCATTGTTACTCAGAGCCAGCTCTCTCAGGTGTGAGGGGTTTGACTTCAGAGCTGAGACCAGAGAAGCACAGCCTTCCTCTGTGACTAGACAGCCTGACAACCTGACAAAGAGTAAAATCATATTAAAACCGCACTGACATTCTTTGGTGGTGAAAATATATTTTTTCAACATTTTCAGATACATCAGAGTCCTGAAACCTGCCATATCTATTCATAAATGTATATATACACTACTACCAGTCAAAAGTTTGAACACACCTACTCATTCAAATTTTTGTTTAGTGTTTTAAAAACTATTTTTTACATTGTAGAATAATAGTGAAGACATCAAAACTATGAAATAACACATATGGAATCAAGTAGTAACCAAAAAAGTGTTAAACAAATTTTCTATATTTTATTTTGTAGATTCTTCAAATAGCCACCCTTTGCCTTGATGACAGCTTAGCACACTCTTGGCATTCTCTCAACCAGCTTCATGAGGTAGTCACCTGGAATGCATTTCAATTAACAGGTGTGCCTTCTTAAAAGTTAATTTGTGGAATTTCTTTCCTTCTTAATGCGTTTGAGCCAATCAGTTGTGCTGTGACAAGGTAGATAGTATACAGAAGATAGCCCTATTTGGTAAAAGACCAAGTCCATATTATGTGAAGAACAGCTCAAATAAGCAAAGAGAAACCACAGTCCATCATTACTTTAAGACATGATGGTCATTCAATAAGGAACATTTCAAGAACTTTTAAAGTTTCGTCAAGTGCAGTCGCAAAAAACATCAAGCGCTATGATGAAACTGGCTCTCATGAGGACACAGGAATGGAAGACCCTGAGTTACCTCTGCTGCAGAGGATAAGTTCATTAGAGTTACCAGCCCAAATAAATGCATCACAGAGTTCAAGTCACAGACACAGTTCAACATCAACTGTTCAGAGGTGACTGTGTGAATCAGGCCTTCATGGTCGAATTGCCTCAAATAAATCACTACTAAAGGACCCCAATAAGAAGAAGAGACTTGCTTGGGCCAACAAACACGGGCAATGGACATTAGACCGGTGGACATTTGTCCTTTGGTCTGGAGTCCAAATTGGAGATTTTTGGTTCGGTGTGGGTGAACGGATGATCTCTGCATGTGTATTTCCCACCGTAAAGCATGGAGGAGGAGGTGTGATGGTGTGGGGGAGCTTTGCTGGTGACACTGTCTGTGATTTATTTAGAATTTAACCACACTTAACCAGCATGGCTACCACAGCATTTTGCAGCGATACACCATCCCATCTGGTTTGGGCTAAGTGGGACTATCATTTGTTTTTCAACAGGACAATGACCCAATACACCTCAAGGCTGTGTAAGGGCTATTTTACCATGAAGGAGAGTGATGGAGTGCTGCATCAGATGACCTGGCCTCCATAATCACCCGACCTCAACCCAATTGAGATGGTTTGGGATGAGTTGGACGGCAGAGTGAAGGAAAGCAGCCAACAAGTGCTCAGCATATGTGGGAACTCCTTCAAGACTGTTGGAAAAGCATTCCAGGTGAAGCTGGTTGAGAGAATGCCAAGAGTGTGCAAAGCTGTCATCAAGACAAAGGGTGGCTATTTGAAAAATTTCAAATATAAAATATATTTTCATTTGTTTAACACTTTTTCGGTTACTACATGATTCCATATTTGTTATTTCATAGTTTTGATGTCTTCACTATTATTCTACAATGTAAAAAATTGTAAAAATAAAGAAAAAACCTTGAATGAGTAGGTGTGTCCAAACTTTTGACTGGTACTGTATATAAATGAATTAATGTATCATTATTAACAGTAGATAACATATTTCTAAACACTACTAAATGATTTTTTGTGTGTGTGTGTCTGTCATGTGCGTGTGTCCAGTGTGTGTGTGTGTGTGTGTGTGTGTGTGTCCAGTGTGTGTATGTGTGTGTGTGTGTGTGTGTCCAGTGTGTGTGTGTGTGTGTGTGTGTGTGTGTGTGTGTGTGTGTGTGTCCAGTGTGTGTGTGTTCATTGAGTGATACAGGAATACTGACCTCAGAGTCTCCAGTCTGCAGTGTGGATCCTCCAGTCCAGCAGAGAGCAGTCTGACTCCTGAGTCTCCTGGGTGATTGTAGCTCAGGTCCAGCTCTCTCAGGTGTGAGGGGTTTGACTTCAGAGCTGAGACCAGAGAAGCACAGCCTTCCTCTGTGACTCCACAGCCTGACAGCCTGACAGAGAGATCATCATGATTTCACAAACACACTGTTAATTTAACACCAGTAGTGTAGAAGGACAATGGCAGATGCATTTGGTTTATTCTCTCAAACAACATATAGATTAATCTTCCGTCTCCTAGAATTGTATGGTCATATTGTTATACTAATGTGAACATCAATGCACTGATTCAGTAAGTTTTTCAATGTAATACTATATATTATATACATATTATATTACATATTTTTGTCTAAACTGAATATTTCTTCCTGATGATTAGTTCTTAAATGTCATGTTATGTACTCACAGAGCAGCTCTGGAGGCTTTGACCACTGGCAGCAGCCTCAGAAGACCTTTCTCTGATCTCAAGTATTTCTTCAGGTCAAACACATCCAAGTCCTTTTCTGAAGTCAGCAACACAAAGACCAGAGCTGACCACTGTGCAGGTGACAGGTTGGCTTCTGAGAGACTTCCTGATCTCAGGTAGCTTTGGATCTCCTCCACTAGAGAATGGTCATTCAGTTCATTCAGACAGTGGAACAGATTGATGCACCTCTCTGAAGAGGGATTCTCCCTGATCTTCTCCTTGATGTAATTGACTGTTTCTTCATGGCTCTGTGAGCTGCTTCTTGTCTTTGTCAGTAGACCTCGTAAGTGCTTCTGATTGGACTCCAGTGAGAGGCCCAGAAGGAAGCGGAGGAACAGGTCCAGGTTTCCTGTCTCACTTTGTAAGGCTTTATCCACAGCACTCTTGTAGACAGTAACTTCAGTAACTTGCGGTTCATCCATTAGATTCTCATTGTTGTTGATGAATGAGAGGAACACATATACAGCAGCCAGAAACTCCTGAATGCTCAGATGCACGAAGCAGTACACCTTTTCATGGTACAGCACACATTCCTCTTTAAAGATCTGTGTGCACAATCCTGAGTACACAGAGGCTTCATTGACATCAATGCCAGCCTCTTTCAGGTCTTCTTCATAGAAAATCAGATTGCCCTTCACAAGCTGTTGAAAAGCCAGTTTTCCCAGTGACAGAATGCTCTCTTTATTCCAGTGTGGACCTGTCTCTTCTTTCCCAAGATACTTTTCATTCTTCTGTTTGGTATGAAACTCCACAAGGTGTGAGTACATCTCAGTCAGAGTCTTGGGCATCTCTTCTGTCTTGTCTGTACTCAACATGTGTTCAAGGACTGTTGCAGAAATCCAACAGAAGACTGGAATGTGGCACATGATGTGGAGGCTCCTTGATGTCTTTATGTGTGAGATGATTCTGCTGGCCAGGTCCTCATCACTGAATCTCTTCCTGAAGTACTCCTCCTTCTGTGGGTCATTGAACCCTCGTACCTCTGTCACCTGGTCAACACACCCTGAAGGGATCTGATTAGCTGCTGCAGGTCGGGTAGTTATCCAGAGGAGAGCAGAGGGAAGCAGATTTCCCTTGATGAGATTTGTCAGCAGAACATCCACTGAGGTTGACTTTGTGACGTCATAACATATCTTGTTCTTCTGGAAGTCTAGGGGCAGTCGGCACTCATCCAGACCATCAAAGATGAACAGAACTTTGTACTTGTCGTAGTTGGAGATTCTTGATTCTTTGGTTTCCTTTGAGAATTGATTGAGAAGTTCAATGAAAGTGTGTTTTTCCCCGTTCATCAAATTCAGCTCCCGAAAAGGGAATGAAAATACAAATTGGACATCCTGATTTGCTTTTCCTTCAGCCCAGTCCAGAATGAACTTCTGCACTGAGACTGTTTTTCCAATGCCAGCGACTCCCTTTGTCAGCACAGTTCTGATAAGTTTGTCTTGTCCAGTTAAGGGTTTGAAGATGTCGTTACATTTGACTGCAGTCTCTGGTCTTGCTTGTTTCCTGGTTGTTGTCTCAATCTGTCTCAGCTCATGTTCATTATTGACCTCTCCTGTTCCACCCTCTGTGATGTAGAGCTCTGTGTAGATCTTATTGAGAAGTGTTGGGTTTCCTTGTTTAGCGATCCCCTCAAATACACATTGAAACTTATTCTTTAGATTAGATTTGAGTTCACGTTGGCAAATCACAGCAAGCTCATCTGAATGAAGAAATAACACAGAGGATATTAATTTTACGTCTGTTTTAATGCCTACAGTATTCTAGGACTGTTATGACATTTTAAATTATAATCATTTCCTCGCTTAACTGTCTGTATAAATGTGTAAATGTTTTCATAATGCATTACAGACTGGTGTGACTAATTTATATAATTATTGGTATTCTCTCTCTCTCTCTCTCTCTCTCTCTCTCTCTCTCTCTTTCTCTCTCTCTCTCTCCTCTTCTCTGTCTAAATTAATCAAAACAACACATCCCTTCTGCTACTTGATGAGGTCACTAGGTGTTGTGTTAAGGCTGCTACAATATCACTGAGTTACACAGCTACTTTAGCTGTACTTTAGCTACAGCTTTTAAATGTTCTAAAACAGCATTCAACATGAGGCAGACAGCTCTTACTTTTCTCCAGTGTGTCAGCAAGCTCCTTCTGGTTCATTTTCCTCAGGACGTGCAGTGTGATCTTCAGAGCCCCCTCTCTGGCACTGCTCTCCTGCTTCTCATCTTCAGCATCCACCACTTCCTTATCCTGCTTCGGACTCTCAAAGCCTTCTGGGAGTTCTGGACTAAGAATCCTCTTGAACATCTTCAGCTCGTTCTTCACAAATGTCATAATATTCTCTTCAAGCAACTGAAATAAATCAAGTAAATAAGTTAAGCAAGAGACTAAATGCTTTCTCATTAACACATGAATGAATGATTGACAGATCAACTTTACTTGAGGTAAACAAAAACAAATGTACATAACAGGACCACATACACTGAATATGGAGGCCAGGTCTGTTTGATGACTCTGGGAAGACTGACCACTGAGAATCTCTGACTCTGATCTCTCCTGTTGGTTTCTGAGGACAAAACATGAGATTACATCTCCTCATCCAGGGAGTACACACACACTCACTCACACACACACACACACACACACACACACACACACACACTCACACACACACACACACACACACACACACACACACACACACACACACACACACACACACACACACACACACACACACACACACACACACACACAGGGAGGGAATGTTGTGTTTGTTTAATATTGTTTCAGGACTATGAAAATGGAAAAAAGGATTAGCCTATGGATTATGAAAACAACAAAAATAAATGGGAAAATGGGAGAGGAGAAATGACTAGAGACAGTGTTGTTTAACTCACTGACCATGACCCATGAGTTCTTCTTACCTTTGTTCAGTAGAAAAGTCTCCCTCTCTAAAGGATAGAGGTTGAACCATAGACCGGTCACTCTTCATGGACACACAGCTGGGTACAGGGGAGGCTGGTCTCTCCTGCTTGATTGGACTTCAACACAACAGAGACAAACATTACATCTCTCATCTACTCTGAACTCAGATGGGGAAACATAAGAGAGTTTCATTCCAAAACGCTATATATCCATTTTCAGAAATGTTGGTAAATTAGCTTTTATTGTTTAAATAAATTATTAAACCACTACAAGGCTTTATAAAGGCTTCTAAAGTGGGTAAATTCCACTTAAAGTTTCGGACTTGATTTGCCCTAATGAAAAATTGATCAGCCCTTACGAAAAATGCCCCTTATTTATAATCCACATAAAAATGCACATTTGCTGTTGCTGCAGGATTATTTTCCTGATGTGAGAAACTGGGTAAAATTAAGATATTGCATCTGTAAGTGCATTCATCTTAAAATATCTAGGTGAGACAACCACATATCACAGTCAAACATACAGGATACGAACATTACTTCCAGCTAAACATTGGATATAATTGGATATAAAGCGTTTTGGAAAAAACTCATTTTCATACACATCTAAAATCTAGAACAGTTATATTGAAGCAATCATTCTGATTTTTTTGCATATAGCGTTTTGGAATATACATTCTTAAACAATATTGTCAACTCACCCAAAGAGACTCATTTTAGAGGCAGGGCCCCCCTCCTCTCTCTCCCCAGAGAGACTCATTTTAGAGGCAGGGACCCCCTCCTCTCTCTCCCCAGAGAGACTCATTTTAGAGGCAGGGCCCCCCTCCTCTCTCTCCCCAGAGAGACTCATTTTAGACCACTGACCCCTAAACAGAGATGCAGCATGTTGGTTTTGGGTAACACAGTGACAACTAATTATTGAAGGTCAATTGTTCTATTTTATTCATTATCTTAGAAATAAAACAGTTTACTAACAGACACATCCAAACAGTCAGATGATTTAATGCAATGACTTTTTCTAGCCCAATGACTCCGCCAAACCCACCAACAAGGCCTGAAAACTATCCCAAAACATAGCCCCTGATAGGCCTACATCTTATTTCAGACAGCCTCCAGTAGCCTGGGCAACATGTAGGCAAGATGTAAGCTGAATGATTTAGCAGCTTGCTTAGTTCAAATTGACAGATTCATTTATTTAACATGAATAGCAAGACGATGTTGAGGTAGGAAGTGCTTCTGTTGCCCAGTAGCCTGCTGGAATAGGCTACTGAGGATGGGGTCGTAATTTCAATCAATGAATCAAATATTAATAACATGGATATGAACTGAATAGGTCCATGCTTGTCAACAACAGCCAGGTTATTTCTTTACCTGTAGCCTAATCTTACTGACTGTTACCTTCAATCTAATGCATTCTAACATCTGATCAGCAATTGCGATAGAACTGTGACCATGGTGACACTTGATAACTTCCAATTGAATTAACTAAACACGGCGTTTATTAATTACATAATAACACAAGGCTACAACAACAATAAACTGAAGGCTATTTATTACATCTGTTTGCCAGCTCCAGGTTGGCTACACAAGTGGCACAAAATGATTTGCATCGACTCCAGTCATTTCAACATATTTATAGTATAAAATGGCAGGCTACAGTAGCCTAGACAGGCATAACAATGAATAGGCTACTTGATGGTCAACAGATCTATCATTCTCCACATTTAATGTCAGTTTCATTGTGGAGGTTTTTCTCATAACAGAAGCACATGATGGAGTTCCATAACTTTCATTTCAAATTTCCACTCGAGACCCAAGAACAAATCCCAAGAACAGAGCATGTGTAAAAACCTTCGCATGATATGGTTTTCCATAAGCAAAGTCGACATTAGAATGCAGTTTAAACCACCTCCGACAGAATGTATCTAACGTGCTCTAGAGCGCCTAAAGTAGTTTTCCTGTGATTTGTCACCTTATTTCTTGATGTGCATCAGTTCTACAGCGTTAATATGTTTTATGGAATAAGGGTTGTAAAATAGGTGTCTCCATAATGACAATGATAATGGCCTACCTTATAACACTAAGGCCTACTGATTAGTTTCCACTTTGAAAACTGCGGTCTGTCAGCAACTCAGCTCAAGTAGCAGTTCTACTAACTAATAATATCTCATTCCATGTATTCATTCTCTTACTCTGTCCTTTACAATAGATTATTGTTCAGAAATACTCACTTTATTTTTCAGTTCTCTCCATATAGTGTTTTCTGCTCGGTCGTCTCCAAATGGATCTTGTACAGAAGAAGACATTTACTTTCTGTTTCAGCTCAGCCGCCTCCCCACCCTAACTACACTTTAGAACACCATGTGTTTGGTTTCCTGGTCCTGCTGACTCATACTACATTTACATTTTAGTCATTTAGCAGAAGCTCTTATCCAGAGAGACTTCCAGTTGGTCCTGGTGACTCCTGGGCCCTTATTCATAAAGGCAGTTTCCCAGAGGAGGAGTGCTGATCTAGGACCAGGTCCCCCCTGTCCATCTAATCTGTTTCATTATGATCTAAAAGGCAAAACTGATCCCAGATCAGTACTCCTACTCTTTATGAATACTGTCACAGGTGACTCCTCAAGATGAGGCTCATGATTTATAAGTTATATACTTTTTTATCTTTACAGAAATTGTCTTTATTTAAACCTTTCAACCAGCCTAAACAATAGTAAATAAAATATGTCAAATGGTCAAAAGTCAATCCTGATATAGCCATGTACATCAAAGAGAGGTGTATTGCTACAGATGTAGGATCTTAATTTAGCCAGTTTGCTACAGCAGGAAAATAATCCTGCACAACAGGACATTTGAATTATTATGTGGATTATAATTAATGAACAATTATTTTAATAGAAAAGTGGAATTGATCATCTTCAGAAACCTTTTTTAAAGCTTAAATACACTCAAATACACTACAAGTTTTAGTTCTCCTGCAACAGGGTGATCAAACTAAGATCCTACATCTGTACAGAGATTATGTTTTTATCTAAATAAGGCAGTTTGAGTTAGTAGCAATGACGTTGCAACTGTCAGCTGCTGTAAACCTATGTGATTGGATGTTATAGACCCCCATCTGAACAGTTTCTTTCCCCATGCTGTGGCCCTGACCAACTGGTCATCTGGCCCATAGAGACTAAAGGACTATACACTCTATGCTGCACACCACATCAAGCCATCTCTGAACTGTACACTACCATCTGGTCCATAGAGACTAAAGGACTATACACTCTATGCTGCACACCACATCAAGCCATCTCTGAACTGTACACTACCATCTGGCCCATCAAGACTAAAGGACTATACACTCTATGCTGCTCACCACATCAAGCCATCTCTGAACTGTACACTACCATCTGGCCCATAGAGACTAAAGGACTATACACTCTATGCTGCACACCACATCAAGCCATCTCTGAACTGTACACTAAATAACTGAACTATACTGCATTAGCACTCTGTTCATCTCTCTTAGATATATTTATACTGGTACTGTATATGTATACCCACTGTACTGTATATCTGTACACCAACTGTATTCCCACTGTACTGTATATCTGTATATCAACTGTATTCCCACTGTACTGTATATCTGTATATCAACTGTATACCCACTGTACTGTATATCTGTATACCAACTGTATTCCCACTGTACTGTATATCTGTATATCAACTGTATTCCCACTGTACTGTATATCTGTATACCAACTGTATTCCCACTGTACTGTATATCTGTATATCAACTATATTCCCACTGTACTGTATATCTGTATACCAACTGTATTCCCACTGTACTGTATATCTGTATATCAACTATATTCCCACTGTACTGTATATCTGTATACCAACTGTATTCCCACTGTACTGTATATCTGTATACCAACTGTATTCCCACTGTACTGTATATCTGTATACCAACTGTATTCCCACTGTACTGTATATCTGTATATCAACTGTATTCCCACTGTACTGTATATCTGTATACCAACTGTATTCCCACTGTACTGTATATCTGTATACCAACTGTATACCCACTGTACTGTATATCTGTATACCAACTGTATTCCCACTGTACTGTATATCTGTATATCAACTGTATTCCCACTGTACTGTATATCTGTATACCAACTGTATTCCCACTGTACTGTATATCTGTATACCAACTGTATTCCCACTGTACTGTATATCTGTATACCAACTGTATACCCACTGTACTGTATATCTGTATACCAACTGTATTCCCACTGTACTGTATATCTGTATACCAACTGTATTCCCACTGTACTGTATATCTGTATACCAACTGTATTCCCACTTTACTGTATATCTGTATACCAACTGTATTCCCACTGTACTGTATATCTGTATACCAACTGTATTCCCACTGTACTGTATATCTGTATACCAACTGTATACCCACTGTACTGTATATCTGTATACCAACTGTATTCCCACTGTACTGTATATCTGTATATCAACTGTATTCCCACTGTACTGTATATCTGTATATCCACTGTTCATTCTCTTATAGCTCTATGCTCACTCTTCCTAGTTGTGTATAATGTTGTACAGACATTTGTGTAAACTCTTCTGTCTCTAAATGTTGTCTGTCACTATCACCATGTAGAATTATGTGTACAGATGTAAGATTTAATTTGATCACCCCCCCCCCCCCACCCCCCCCCCACTGCAGAATAACTTTCCCGCAACGCAGGAAATGTAAAACTTGTAGTGTATTTTAGGTTTTAAAAGGCTTTTGAAGTTTGTAATTTCCACTTACAAATTCCAGACTTGAGTTTCGCTTAATAAAAATGTATCAACCGGTACAAAAATGTCCATTAATTATAATTCACATAATAATTCACATTTTCTGTCGCTGCAGGAATATTTTCCTGCTGTAGCAAACTGGCTCAAATTAAGATCCTACATATGTATGTGCAAATGTACTTGGCGAATAAAGGTGATTCTGATTCTGCAAAGGTTGAGTCTCTAGATTCCCTTGCTGCTCTGGGGAAATAATGAAATGGTTGTCATAGTGATTTAAACTGTGACTGGTTATCTCCCAACTCTGAGGCCATGTCATTTGTTATATTTCACCCAATTGATAAAAGAAGCTAGAAGGCTGAACCCAGAAGACATCTTTAAATCAACACTTACTGATATTATCCTAAAATCCTTTCACTCATATTGTTGTGTCTCTTTGTTCAACGGACGTTGGGTAGCCTGTGATATTAATATTGTAGAAAACAGTGGGGCAGGGCAGTGAACCCAGGTCACTGGCGAAAAAGGCAAACACCCAAAGCATCGCGGCAATAGGGTTAAACCTATTGCTGCGATGGGAATTGTAACCTGGCTCACACTGCCCCCTATAAAAGCAAGTCCTGTGCTTCGACTACTCAGACCCCTCACACATCCGGGCCGTGCATTCTGATGGCCTCACAGACACCATACTACTTCTGACACCAATGTAGCAAACAGCGGGTCAGGGAAGCGAACCCAGGTTGCACGTGTAAAAGGCAAACAACCTACGCATCGCACCAATAGGGTTAACCCACATGGTGGGAATTGGAATGTGGCTCACACTGCCCCCTCCGACCAGGAAGTCGACAACTCACATGTCCGGGCCGTGCGTTCTGATGACCTCACAACCGCCATTCCACTTCTGACACCAATGTAATTCTCTGGCAACAGCTCTGGTGGACATTCCTGCAGTCAGCATGCCAATGGCACGCTCCCTCAAAACCTGAGACATCTGTGGCATTGTGTTTTTTGACAAAACTGCACATTTCCGAGTGGCCTTTTATTGTCACCAGCACAAGGTGTACCTGTGTAATGATCATGCTGTTTAATCTGCTGCTTGATATTCCACCCCTGTCTGGTGGATGCATTATCTTGGCAACGGATAAATGCTCACTAACAAGGATGTTAACAAAATTGTGCACAAAATCTGAGAGAAATGTGTTTTTATGTTCATATGGAACATTTCTGGAATATTTTATTTCAGCTCATGAAACATGGGACCAACACTTTACATGTTGTGTTTATATTTTTGTTCTGTATAGATAAAAAAACAAAGCTTCCAGCAGAGGTCAGTGCTCTTCTGACATCTGTCAGATGGTAGTGTGATGTCCGAAGCTTCGACCGTCATCATCACGTAGTATTGTTACTTTGATACAAGCATTGATACGTTGTGTCGAATCAGTAGTGCTTTGAAAACTGCAACGGTGCATCGTAGCTCCGGTATTAATCGTCCAATCCCTAGTGTCCACTGAATGTTGACTAGCAACAAGAAAGTGGTACCTAAAAGACACCCACCATGAGTGCCCATTGAAGTGGCTCCAGACGAGGACATCTGAAATAAAAACCCTCCAACTTACAATATGGAGTAAAAAAACAAGTGGAGCAAACCAGACCAAACCAGACCAAACCAGACCAAACCAGACCAAACCAAACCAAACCAAACCAGACCAGACCAAACCAGACCAAACCAAACCAGACCACACCAAACCAAACCAGACCAGAGCAAACCAGACCAAACCAGACCAAACCAGACCAAACCAAACCAGACCAAACCAAACCAGACCAAACCAGACCAAACCAGACCACACCAAACCAGACCAAACCAGACCAAACCAGACCAAACCACACCAAACCAGACCAAACCAGACCAAACCAAACCAAACCAAACCAAACCAGACCAAACCCTGGGAGATACAAGGCAGAAAGACTTTGATCATCAACTTAAAGAAGCAGAGCTACAAAGAGGTGCCAGTCTTCTAACATCTCTAAGGCCAACCAGAACACTGGACCAGCTGCTCTTCCATATCACATAACAGATGGAACCCTTCTGACTAAAGAGATGACAAGCAGAACACTGGACCAGCTGCTCTTCAATATCACATAACAGATGGAACCCTTCTGACTAAAGAGATGACAAGCAGAACACTGGGCCAGCTGCTCTTCAATATCACATAACAGATGGAAACCTTCTGACTAAAGAGATGACAAGCCAGCACAGGCATAAGCATACTGTCTATTGAGGTGGCGCCAAGAGGTGCGGCCAACGTGCTAACGTCCAACCTCAAAATATAAATGGAAATACCAAAGCCTGTAACAACACGTAGTCGTGACTGATATTTTTCACCTCATCTCCCTGTTACTGTTTGTTAAGGTAGTTATAGACAGTGCAGCAACACAAGGCCACATTCCTCTCACCCCTTCCACTCTCTCACGCTAATGTGTATTTATTAAAAGTAGTCTATTTCTTTCAATCTGTTATTTTCTAAACATATCTGAGAATGTAGACAGAAGGGCTAAAACGGGCATGATTGATCTGAGGGGAAATCATTGATACATTCAGAAAGTATTTTTGCAACAAGTAGGAGATTTATATTATGTAAAGTAGGCTAGGTTATAATATATAATAGTGGTTTGTTAGTGATATGCAGATGGAGGTCTATACCTAAGCTATAGCCTACATATCCTAGATGACCAGCCTAAACCTGTTCAGATCAGTTCCCATAACGTTTCAGGCCTACCAGTAGCAGGACGGAGCATGTAGCCTAGGCATGAGCAATATGTGTATGTGTTATTTCATAGTTTTGATGTCTTCACTATTATTCTACAATGTAGAAAACAGTAAAAATAAAGAAAAATCCTGGAATGAGTAGGTGTGTCCAAACTTTTGACTGGTACTGTACTTCGGATGTAGCCTACATATCCTAGATGACCAGCCTAAACCGGTTCATATCAATTCACATAGGTTATCAGTAGCAGGATTGATCACCTACAAATCGGTGTTAAGTCCAAATAACAGGGCATGTAGCCTAGGCCAAATATTTTCAAAACATTTCCTAAAGAGACCACCTGGGCCCGGTTTCCCTAAAGCACCTGAAGACTAAGTTAATCGTTAGAACCTTTGTAGGAGTATTGTTAAATCTCCAAGCTGTTTCCCAAAACCAGTGTTTCATTATATGGAATCATGTAGTAACCAAAAAAGTGTTAAACAAATCAAAATATATGTTATATTTGAGTTTCTTTAAATAGCCACACTTTGCCTTGATGACAGCTTTGCACACTCTTGGCATTCTCTCAACCAGCTTCACCTGGAATACTTTTCCAACAGTCTTGAAGGAGTTCCCACATATGCTCAGCACTTGTTGGCTGCTTTTCCTTCACTCTGCGGTCCGACTCATCCCAAACCATCTCAATTCGGTTGAGGTCGGGTGATTATGGAGGCCAGGTCATCTGATGCAGCACTCAATCACTCTCCTTCTTGGTAAAATAGCCCTTACACAGCCTGGAGGTGTGTTGGGTAATTGTCCTGCTGAAAAACCAATGATAGTCCCACTAAGCGCAAACCAGATGGGATGGCATATCGCTGCAGAATGCAGTGGAAGCCATGCTGGTTAAGTGTGCCTTGAATTCTAAATAAATCACAGACAGTGTCACCAGCAAAGCACCACCACACCATAACACCTCCTCCTCCATGCTTTACTGTGGGAAATACACATGCGGAGACCCACACCGCGTCTCACAAAGACACAGCGGTTGGAACCATAATTCTCAAAATTGGACTCCAGACCAAAGGACAAATTTCGACCGGTGTAATGTCCATTGCTCGTGTTTCTTGGCCCAAGCAAGTCTCTTCTTATTATTGGTGTCCTTTAGTAGTGGTTTCTTTGCAGCAATTCGACCATGAAGGCCTGATTCACACAGTCTCCTCTGAACAGTTGATGTTGAGATGTGTCTGTTACTTGAACTCTGTGAAGCATTTATTTGGGCTGCAATTTCTGAGGCTGGTAACTCTAATGAACGTATCCTCTGCAGCAGAGGTAACTCTGGGTCTTCCATTCCTGGGGCGGTCCTCATGAGAGCCAGTTTCATCATAGCGCTTGATGGGTTTTGCGACTGCACTTGAAGAAACTCTCAAAGTTCTTGAAATGTTCCGTATTGACTGACCTTCATGACTTAAATAATGATGGACTGTCATTTCTTTTTGCTTTTTTGAGCTGTTCTTGCTATAATATGGACTTGGTCTTTTACCAAATAGGGTTATCTTCTGTATACCCCCCTACCTTGTCACAACACAACTGATTGGCTCAAACGCATTAAGAAGGAAATAAATTCCACAAATTAACTTTTAAGAAGGCACACCTGTTAATTGAAATGCATTCCAGGTGACTACCTCATGAAGCTGGTTGAGAGAATGCCAAGAGTGTGCAAAGCTGTCATCAAGGCAAAGGGTGGCTATTTGAAGAATCTCAAATATAAAATATATTTTGATTTGTTTAACACTTTTTTGGTTACTATATGATTCCATATTTGTTATTTTAGAGTTTTAATGTCTTCACTATTATTCTACAATGTAAAAATTAGTAAAAATAAAGAAAAACCCTTGAATGAGTAGGTGTGTCCAAACGATGTCGGGAAGATTATGATATCAATAGTGTAGAAAACAGCGGGCAGGGCGGTAAACCCAGGTCGCTGGCGAAAAAAGGCAAACACCCTACGCATCGCAGAAATGACTCACACTGTCCCCTACAAAAGTCCTGTGCTTCGACTACTCAGACCCCTCACATGTCCGGGCCATAAATTCTGATGGCCTCACAGACACCATACCACTTCTGACACCAATGTAGCGAACAGCGGGGCAGGGAAGCGAACCCAGGTTGCACTTGTAAAAAGGCAAACAACCTACGCATCGCGCCGCTGGCGCCAATTGGGTTACTTGGTTGGAATTGTGACGTGGCTCATTTAGCGAGGATCGCTACAATATAGTAGAACTATGTTACAATTACATTTATCATATCAAATGTTAAATGTAGAACTATAATATATGAATATATTGAATTTGACTTGCCCACATTCAGTTAGCTCCATTTTGTATGATTAAACTGACACGTACCTGTCTCAGTAGAAGTAGACTGTTAGGTCTGAGTGTTTTACTTCCATTCACTGTACTAAAATTACACCATACATTACATTTCTCTACCACTTTATAATAATCCCTGGAAAGATTCTCACCTTGTAGCCTGAATTCACAACCAGAACATGTCAAGTCATTGAGATATCTACTGTTCTGCTGAGAGAGCACCTTCCTGATGACTAGCGCTCTGTATATTCTTATTGGTGAGGCCTGAGCTGGAATGTGAAGCTAACTGAAGCTAGCTTTAGAAAACCAGTATATCTAGCTAGCATCATAGTACACCCCTCAGGCTAAGTTCAGGTTTCAGCATGAGGCAGACATCAACAGCCGAGTTGTAGGCTACAACCTGGGTCGTGTTCATTAGTTGACTCCGCAGCCAACAGTTTTAAAATGTTGCATTAACAGTTTACTCCAAACGCTGTACAACGTGACCTAAACCGTTTCTGTTGCCAAACGTTTTGCTACGGTGGGCACTAATGAACACACACAACCTGTTTTGAGGAAGTGTAAGTTGTTGTTAGTCTTTCCACAGTATTTATTAGTCTCTCTTTCACACAACATACCTTCCTGAGTGAAAAGAGTTAACAGTAGATTAGAAAGAGAAAATGTTGTTGCTTGTTGTGTTTTAAGCCTGTTTTGAGAAGACAAGTCAATAGACCTATGATACAGTACACTCTTAGAAAAAGAGTTCCAAAAGGGTCCTCTGGCTGTCCCCACAGGAGAACACTTTTGGGTTCCATGTAGAACCCTTTGTGGAAAGGAGTCTTCATGGAACCCAAAAGGGTTCTACCTAGGACCAAAAAGGGTTATTATTAAGGAGAGTAGGCCTATTATAACACTGTCCATAAAACATATAATCAACTATATGAATACAAATAACAATATCATCAACTATATTAATACACATAACAATATCATCAACTATATTAATACACATAACAATATCATCAACTATATTAATACACATAACAATATCATCAACTATATTAATACACATAACAATATCATCAACTATATTAATACACATAACAATATCATCAACTATATTAATACACATAACAATATTATCAACTATATTAATACACATAACAATATCATCAACTATATTAATAAATATAACAATATCATCAACTATATTAATACACATAACAATATTATCAACTATATTAATACACATAACAATATCATCAACTATATTAATACACATAACAATATCATCAACTATATTAATACACATAACAATATCATCAACTATATTAATATCATAACAATCGTCGTCTTACCTTTTATATGTCTCTCAATAGAAGTAGAGTCTGGAATGATCATTCGGTGGTGGAAAGTTCCTTTAGTTTGTTCTGCTCATTTCCATATCAGGTTCTACCTGTTCTCTCTCCCACTCCCTGTCTCTTTATAGCTCTTACAATGTGCCTTGGCATACATTCTACAAGTGTCTGGAACTCCAAATGTAGTTCTGATTTAGTGTTCCAAATGAAAACAATTTGATTAAACAGGTTAATATGGTTAAAATACATTAAGACTGAGTAATGCTGTGATTGTTTTAATTATTTGACTCTGAGGACTTATATTTGTTGAGTCAGGGTGTGTATATTTCGTGTTGTGTTTTTTTCGATGGTGATATCTAGTATGTCTATTTCTATGTTGGCCGGTGTGGTTCCCAATCAGGGGCAGCTGTCGCTCGTTGTCTCTGATTGGGGACAATACTTAGGCAGCCGTTTGGCACCTGTTAGTTGTGGGATCTTGTTCCGTGTGAGGTATGTTATTTGTCTACCTTGGACTTCACGTTTCGTTTGTTGTTTTGTTGTGTGTTCAGTACGTAAATAAATATGAATGCATATCACGCTGCGCCTTGGTCCTTCTCGTTCATGAATTATTACACATAACAATATCATCAACTATATTAATAAACATAACAATATCATCAACTATATTAATACACATAACAATATTATCAACTATATTAATACACATAACAATATCATCAACTATATTAATAAATATAACAATATCATCAACTATATTAATACACATAACAATATTATCAACTATATTAATACACATAACAATATCATCAACTATATTAATAAACATAACAATATCATCAACTATATTAATACACATAACAATATTATCAACTATATTAATACACATAACAATATTATCAACTATATTAATACACATAACAATATCATCAACTATATTAATAAACATAACAATATCATCAACTATATTAATACACATAACAATATTATCAACTATATTAATACACATAACAATATCATCAACTATATTAATAAACATAACAATATCATCAACTATATTAATACACATAACAATATTATCAACTATATTAATACACATAACAATATCATCAACTATATTAATAAACATAACAATATCATCAACTATATTAATACACATAACAATATTATCAACTATATTAATACACATAACAATATCATCAACTATATTAATAAACATAACAATATCATCAACTATATTACAGTTTTTCTCCATTGGTTTGGCTCATTTCTTGAAACAGAAATTACATTCTCAAAACTCTAAGATCATTTGGCAAAACAGTCTTACAGTTCAGCACAACACTATAGCTCACTTGCAAAAGCTCATATCTCTCCTAAAACTGTTCACTCATGCTTCAAAACTAAATTCCTTTCCCATATAAGGAGTCAGTGCCACGAAAATGGCAAAGATCCTTCTCAATTGCTTTGGCTCATTTCTTGAAACAGACCGGACGTTCTCAACACTCTTGGTGCTTTAGCCAAAATAACGTGGATGGTTCGGCACAACACCATGGTTCACCTGCAAAAGCTCATACCTCTCCCAAAACAGTTCACGCATGTGTCAAAACTAAATTTCCTTCTCATTTAAACAGTCAGTGCCCCCAAAATGCTTCGTCCCTTTGGCATTGTGTAAGCACTGCAAGTCAAAATGTTTAGATGTTTTGTCACTATGGCAGAGGACCATTGAAATATCCCTCATGTCCACCTTTCAGTCTTAGTCCAGTCCTTCATTGACAATGGTTACTGTACTGTTTTTTGTCTAGCTAACAGAATACAATTGTGTATAAAACTGAAAAAAATAAATAGGATTTTAGGGTAAGAGTAGCCTCCAAGGTTTGACATCACACATTGCACTCATACTGCCAAGGAAATTGTAACCATTATCATTCACACACATAAAGTAACTTCCATACATCAGAGTAAAAAGAAAATGTATACAGCATAATATACTGTAATATAAACACACAAACAAAAAACAATGAAAATTATATGCAGCCTACAGTGCTGTAAATAAAGCTGGAGTTTCACAACTAACAGTTCTTCACTGGTCGCTGTCCTCACCCTCCTGGCCATCCACACGCTGCTGTCTGTCTGGCCACAGATTCTCGTCCACATCACAGCGTATATTCTCCCTTGCGATGCGACGAGGGAAGAAACGGCGTGCATGTCGCAACCATCCCCTACACTGATCTGCTGTAATATCCTCACACGCAGCGTCCATTGCATGGAGCAGGGACCTCTGATCTTGAGCCCGATGCTCATACACTCTCCACCTCCAAGCGGAGAAATACTCCTCAATAGGATTGAGGAAAGGAGAGTAAGGTGGTAGGAACACCATGACCATCCTTGGATGAGTAGTGAACCAGGCCCTGATGAGCGGGCCACGGTGGAAATTCACATTGTCCCATACAATGACATATTGTGGTAGGTGAGGCCCTACGAGACCGCTCTCATTTTCAGGGATCAAATCAACATGAAGGCGGTCCAAGAAGATGAGGAGCTTCTGTGTATTGTATGGGCCAAGACTGGGGATGTGAGTGGCCACACCATTCTCCGATATGGCAGCACACATAGTTATATTGCCCCCTCGCTGGCCTGGGACATCCACCATGGCCCGGTGGCCAATAATATTACGGCCACGTCTTTGGCCCTTGCCCAGGTTGAAGCCAGCTTCATCCACAAACACGAGGATGTGATGGGTCTCGTTTCCTTCCAATGCCATTATTCTCTACAATAGCGTAAAAAAAGAAAACATCAAATCAATCATACAGAAGAGTCATACACTACAGTTACAGACAATTACATAGGAATGTTCTATGTTCTCCACAAGTTCAATATACTACTGGCCACTACTCCAGTGGTTCCAAACCTGGGGTACATGTACCCCTATGCAGAGGTACTACAGGGGGTATTTGACAGAAAGGGGAGGGGGGAAATCATCAATGACTAGACTTACTGAAATGTTACAGTAAAACCCACAGTATTAGATAGATTTACATGGGAGGCACTAATTGCAGCTCTTTGACCCCTTTTCTTATTGTATGTTATATTCTTCAAAATAAGGATTATAATGATAATTGCATCATACAGTAAGCTGCAGTTTTTAGGCGAAATGTTGAAGTCAGATAAATCAAATACTTCCATACCTGGATTACCTGGATACACAAATCAGGTAAAGTGGGTACTGAAGCCAAAAAAGTTTGGGAACCACTGCTTAATTGTAAAAATGTTATAATGATGGACAACCAGTAACTGACTTACATGTACATACTGGTACCGCAGCTCTTTCACTCTATCAGAGTTCCTCTCAAATGGTACCCTGTAAATTTGCTTCATTGTCATCTGATGCTTCTTCAATATCCGGTCTATTGTGGAGATGCTTATAGAGTTGACATTTTGGAATATGGCATTGTCTTGTAGGATTGCAGCGCGGATCTGTCTCAATGTGATGGCATTATTTGCCATCACCATGTTACAGATCTCTTGTTCTTGTTGTTCATTGAGAAGTTTTCCTCTGCCACCTGTGCAAGGTTGTCGTCCAATCCTAGATATAGAAGTCAAAGGACAACACTCCATTCGTAATGTATACCTTATGTATTCCTTACAGAATGAGTTACCTATGTAATTGTATTGTTGTTTTACTTACAGTAACTTTACCACAATTCTAATGCATCACTGCACAGTGACTGGAATACTACTGTAAACTGTATCATCAATACTGTAGAAAATAAACTATTCCATAGTTTATTTTCTCCAATGTTTTTCTTGTCATTTTTAGTATCATAACATCCCATTGAGGTAAGATATTACTGTAGGCCTATCACACACACACACTAAATGAATAGGTAAATATGTAAATAAATATATTTCTTGCTCTATGCACAGTGTCCTGTCCTATACAACATATAATTCCATCATTGACTGACTACATACCTGTTTTCCCTGCGAAAGGTTTGGATGATGGAGGAGACTGTTGAGCGAGGCACATTAGGCTGCACTCGGCGACCTGCCTCCGCCATTGTGAGGCCATGGTTGATGACATGGTCTATAATTGTGGCCCGAATTTCATCCGGGACAGCATGGTGTCTTCGTGCTCCTCGGCCTCTTCCCCCTATACCACCACCACGCACCCTTACTCCTCCTCCTCCTCTTCTTCTTCCTCTTCCTCGAGCAGGCAGTTGCCCTTGTTCATTTACTTGGCCAGGTGCCTCCATGTTCAGAAATTGTACTGGTCCTGCATGGTCAAGCTCTTTACATACATGTTTGGCAGCATTCACAGTCATGGACAGCACCTGTCAGGTAACTAAACATACTGTTTGATTGGTCATCTGAGATGTGTGAAACTCCTCCTTCGTTAGTCAAGTTCTAGTTTCACCTGACTGTCAATTGCTGTAATAAATTTATCAAATGTTCCAAGGGATTCATATATGGTATTCATGGTATTATGTTCTTGACTAATTTTGACAATTGAACAGACTATTGTGCATGTGATGACTTATACAATGAAATGACGCTGACACGTTTTGGAGCGAACAACCATTAGACTGAGAATCAACAATCAGTTTAGATCAACAAGATCTATTCACTTGGAAATTGTGCTAAATGTAGGCTACCTGTACTTAATCATTTGCAAAGATGTACTGAGACATTGAGACATGTACTTAGACATTTGCAATTTGATGAAATGAATGACAAATTCAATTCTGTTGTGAACAATTGCCAAGTGGTTTGGAGGTTTGTCCATGTAGTTTTGAGAATGTAATTTCTGTTTCAAGAAATGAGCCAAACCAATGGAGAAAAACTGTAATACTGGAGATGACTCTGTTCTACCAGTTAATATTGGAGATGACTCTGTTCTACCAGTTAATACTGGAGATGACTCTGTTCTACCAGTTAATATTGGAGCGACACTCTGCGAAGCAAGCAGATGTGGCTAAAATAACTAACTTCCTATATTCCATCTGAAAAAATAACCTACAATTTAGGTAATAAACCCTTTGAGTTGACTGATGTCTGGGGGGACTTTAAGCAGTTTCTAAAGTTGTCACCTTATTTAGTATTTTCTTCATGAATGTATTATTATTACTATTATTATTATTATTATTATTATTATTATTATTATTTTATTATTATTAACATTATTATTATTATTATTATTATTATTATTATTGTTAATATTATTATTATTATTATTATTAGTTGTTTCTGCAGTGAATCATTTATTTTCTAGTCATTCTTTTTCCTTTGTTGTTGTTAATCATTGAAGCTAATACCAGTAGAGGGGAGGGAGGACAGTGTTCATGTGTTGGGGAGGGAAAGGTGTGGTACCATGGGATCCCATGGAGCTGTGTTGGGGAGGGAAAGGTGTGGTACCATGGGATCCCATGGAGCTGTGTTGGGGAGGGAAAGGTGTGGTACCATGGGATCCCATGGAGCTGTGTTGGGGAGGGAAAGGTGTGGTACCATGGGATCCCATGGAGCTGTGTTGGGGAGGGAAAGGTGTGGTACCATGGGATCCCATGGAGCTGTGTTGGGGAGGGAAAGGTGTGGGACCATGGGATCCCATGGAGCTGTGTTGGGGAGGGAAAGGTGTGGTACCATGGGATCCCATGGAGCAGTGTTGGGGAGGGAAAGGTGTGGTACCATGGGATCCCATGGAGCTGTTTTGGGGAGGGAAAGGTGTGGTACCATGGGATCCCATGGAGCTGTTTTGGGGAGGGAAAGGTGTGGTACCATGGGATCCCATGGAGCTGGTTTGGGGAGGGAAAGGTTTGGTACCATGGGATCCCATGGAGCTGTGTTGGGGAGGGAAAGGTGTGGTACCATGGGATCCCATGGAGCTGTGTTGGGGAGGGAAAGGTGTGGTACCATGGGATCCCATGGAGCTGTGTTGGGGAGGGAAAGGTGTGGTACCATGGGATCCCATGGAGCTGTGTTGGGGAGGGAAAGGTGTGGGACCATGGGATCCCATGGAGCTGTGTTGGGGAGGGAAAGGTGTGGTACCATGGGATCCCATGGAGCAGTGTTGGGGAGGGAAAGGTGTGGTACCATGGGATCCCATGGAGCTGTTTTGGGGAGGGAAAGGTGTGGTACCATGGGATCCCATGGAGCTGTTTTGGGGAGGGAAAGGTGTGGTACCATGGGATCCCATGGAGCTGGTTTGGGGAGGGAAAGGTTTGGTACCATGGGATCCCATGGAGCTGTGTTGGGGAGGGAAAGGTGTGGTACCATGGGATCCCATGGAGCTGTGTTGGGGAGGGAAAGGTGTGGTACCATGGGATCCCATGGAGCTGTGTTGGGGAGGGAAAGGTGTGGTACCATGGGATCCCATGGAGCTGTGTTGGGGAGGGAAAGGTGTGGTACCATGGGATCCCATGGAGCTGTGTTGGGGAGGGAAAGGTGTGGTACCATGGGATCCCATGGAGCTGGTTTGTGTAGGTGGAAGGAACAACGGGGCTGTTATCTCTGGCATATTTTGATGATTGTTCAATTGTATAAAATGCCAATAAATAGAATGTTAAAAAATATATATATATATATCTTTTATGTTTTACTTTGTAAAAAAATAAGCTCTTATGGTACTGTTTCATTTACTATAACTCTGTTACTAATTAAATGTACTGTGGGAAAAGACTACACCTGAACTATACCTCAACTCATTTCACACATGATAAGAGTTAGCCTATAGACCAGATTACATAGACAATAATCTGATGAGAGACAATATTATCAGTTGTCAAATTGTACATGAAGAGATGGGCGCATCTTGTAATTGACAGATGCAGGGAAAGGAGCATCTCTTTATCAAATCCTCCTTCAGAGTCACATGCAGGTAAAACATTGTGATTTCTATATAGTACTGTATCTGAAAGAGCATATTCTGCAGTTTCTATGACACTTACCTTTATCAAATAACTCTCCAAATTCAAGAGGTGAAGCTCTATTTCCAAATGTCACTTTTCTCAACAATATCTGTGCTGTCAATGTATTTATCACATGACCACTCCAGCACCAGCATTGTTCTGGCAACTAAGCAGAAACTAGTAACATCATCCAGTTAAAATATGCTGTTCTGTCGCCAATGGATGAATGGCCAATAGAAACCAGATAGAAACTGATAATGGTGCATGTGACTTCTGCATAATGGTGCGATACTTCTTCATGTAATTAATCCTTTACAATAGTTTATGCACTATTTATCAAGCGTTTATTTAACAAACCATGTTTGCACACCTTGCACCTTGCTGGTTGATATGCATCTGATGCATATGCTAAAGTGGACGCCTGGTAACTTTCTCTAGCGGGTTCTTATATGCTGAAAGAACAGGCGGTTCTAGTGTTAAGGACTGGTAGATGGGTGTTGCTCATGCATTCACTCATGCTGACCGGCTCCAGTACTTTGTTCTTGACTGAAGCGTCCAAGTCAGCCTTGACTTTTGGTCTGATAGCATAAGGTACAGGTCCTGCTTTCAGAAACGTTGGTTTGCTGTCTGGCTTAATGCTAAGCTTCCCTGTAATGTTGTTCATACTACCCAGATGTCCATTAAAGACTTCTCCATGTTTCTTTAAGATGGCAGGTAGGTCTGTGTCTCCATGTGTCATTGTATGCACTGATGGCCAGTCCAGTGTGATTTTCTCCAACTATGAACATCCCAGTAGTGATGCATAGTCTCCTTTCACAACATAGAGTGGCAGCTTTTCAGATTGTCTGTTTACCTGAACTGTGACATCAGTGATGCCTCTCACAGTGACAGATTCACCTGTGTAAGTCTTTAACACGAGGTGCGCTGGTTGAAGTGGAAGGTGTTTCAGTGTCTTTTTTCGGACACAAGAGATACAGCTGCCCCTGTGTCAATCTCCATACCCACCGGCTGTCCCTCTAGCAAGGGGGAGACATAGTAGCTGTGCGGCCCGCCAGGAAAAAGTCAGGATTTTCAGTTTGACTTCCTCGTCTGATGAGTCACTCACCTCAGTGTTCTCTTACTCAACAGTGTGAACATGTCTATGTGTCTTTCGTTGGAATGCCTGTTTCTTGTTTCCCGTTTTTGTGATTTCTCTGTTCTCTTCTTGTTTCTGGAGACTTGTCCGATATTGCCCTTTTTACCACAGGCTGGACAATCCATGTCCTTACACCAGCATGTGACTTGAATTCCCAGTCTCTGATTTTCAGTTGAAACTCTGTTGAAACTTTTTATTTATTTTAAAGGAACACAGACAAGAACAAATAGCAGCAGGAATGGTTATACAGCTAGAGACACAATACTGTTAAAATATATATCAGAACAAATAGCAGCAGGAATGATTATACAGCTAGAGACACAATACTGTTAAAATATATATCAGTATATTATGGAAACTAGTTATTGCAGATAAATACAATTATAATAAACCACATATACAATCACCCACCTCAGCTGCATCAACCCACCCTCCAACCCCTCCTGGGACCACCCCAACCCACCCTCCAACCCTCCTGGGACCACCCCAACCCACCCTCCAACCCCTCCTGCGACCACCCCAACCCACCCTCCAACCCCTCCTGGGACCACCCCAACCCACCCTCCAACCCCTCCTGGGACCACCCCAACCCACACTCCAACCCCTCCTGGGACCATCCCAACCCACCCTCCAACCCCTCCTGGGACCACCCCAACCCACCCTCCAACCCCTCCTGGGACCACCCCAACCCACCCTCCAACCCCTCCTGGGACCACCCCAACCCACCCTCCAACCCCTCCTGGGACCACCCCAACCCACCCTCCAACCCCTCCTGGGACCACCCCAACACACCCAACCTGATCTCCATTAAATGAAATACTAAATCAAGGTACACATTTGCACAAAAATGATAATTAATGGTCAATCTGTTGGGTAAAACCCACTACAGGAGTTATTTTATGGTTTCAGCTGCAATTGTTGTTTGGCTAGCCCCATGGAT
>NW_028161873.1:182591-301828 GCF_964263955.1 Coregonus lavaretus
GTGCAGTGTGAGTGTGTCCAGTGTGTGTGTTTTATTCTTACTTGTTTGTTTAAAATAAATGCACTGTTGGTTAAGGGCTGTAAGTAAGCATTTCACTGTAATGTCTGCACCTGTTGTATTCGGCGCATGTGACCAATAAAATTTGATTTGATTTGATTTGTCCAGTGTGAATGTGTGTGTGTGTGTCTGGTGTGTGTGTGTGTGTGTGTGTGTGTGTGTCCAGTGTGTGTGTGTGTGTGTCCAGTGTGTGTGTGTGTCCAGTGTTTGTGTTCAATGTGTGTGTGTGTGTGTGTGTGTGTGTACAGTGTGTGTGTGTCCAGTGTTTGTGTGTGTGTATTTGTACAGTGTGTGTGTGTGTCCAGTGTGTGTGTTTAGTGTGTGTGTTTGTCCAGTGTGTGTGTTTGTGTGTGTCCATTGTGTGTGTGTGTGTGTCCAGTGTGTGTGTATTTGTGTGTCCAGTGTGTGTGTGTGTGTCCAGTGTGTGTGTGTCCAGTGTATGTGTGTGTGTGTGTCCAGTGTATGTGTGTGTGTGTGTCTGGTGTGTGTGTGTGTGTGTGTGTGTCCAGTGTGTGTGTGTGTTTGTCCAGTGTGTGTGTGTGTTTGTGTTTGTGTGTCCAGTGTGTGTGTGTGTCCAGCGTGTGTGTGTCCAGTGTGTGTGTGTGTCAGTGTTACCATGGTTATTATTTACAGGGACACTGAGGAGTCAACATGAAGAACCCAAAACCCTGGATAGAGGGGCTCAGTGAATGTGGAGTGGAATGTGTACAGGTGGGTCAGTGTGTCAGAGGAGACTCTGTAGAAGGACAGAGTGCCGGCTGGCCAGTCCAGATACACTCCTACTCTGTGGGAGCCGGAGGAGGGGACGTCTATGATAGTGGACTTACTATTGTGACAGGCAGAGTAACGGTTGTCAGAGCAGAACAGACTCCAGGACTTGTCATTACATCCAATCAGACAGTCATCACCCCTTCCTCTCCTGTTGATTCCTTTATATGCCACTCCTATATCAACCCTGATCCCACTCCACTCTACCTCCCAGAAACAGCGCCCAGTCAGACCCTCTCTACACAGCACCTGTCTACAGTCCTCAAATCTCTCTGGGTGATCAGGATACGGCTGCTCCTCTCTCCTATGTGTCACCTTTCTGTTCTCCTCAGACAGAGAGAGGAATCTGTATACTGTGTTTGGGTCCAGTGTGAGATCACAGACATCTGATGGATGAAACCAGACACAATATTAGAAATCATCATCATTCACATTAGAATGTTAAGTCACTTTTCACTAATTCATTTAATGTAGATGTTTCTAGGTATCAAAAGGAGAAGTTAAGGTAACTTGAGACTTGTTGAATGATCATATGTTATACTGTATGGTAATATAAAACACACTTATTCCCATTAATTACTCACACACACACACACACACACACACACACACACACACACACACACACACACACACACACAGACAAACTGAACACACACACACATCCTGTATGCATGCATGAACACACACATCCTGAACACACACACACACACACACTGGAAACACATCCTGAACACACACACATCTTCATGCATGAACACACACACACATTTTCTAATGTAACAGGAACATGCCACACACACACAGACACACACATTGTCAAAGCAACTCTTAGTAAACTTTGGTGTCCCTGATTTGTGCTTCTGTAGAACTACAGCTGATATTTAATATGACCAAGTAAGTAATGATGGTGGTCTTTGACTTTGACTTCACTTGAATTAAGACTTATTCTTAGTCATATTCTTCACAGCAGTCAACACTCACATTTTCTAAGTCCAGGTTTCATTGTGTTCTCTCCACCATGTTCCACACTGTAGCGGTAAGCAGAAGAACAGACAGTCATTGAGGGATACAAATGAACTCACACACACACACACACACACACACACACACACACACACACACACACACACACACACACACACACACACACACACACACACACACACACACACACACACACACACACACACACACACACACACACAGTCAGCATATAACTTTGTGTGTGTCTAGTGTGTGTATGTGTTTGTTTGTGTGTCCAGTGTGTGTGTGTCCAGTGGTTGTGTCTTAGTGTCCATTGTGTGTGAGTGTGTGTGTGTGTCCAGTGTGTGTGTGTGGGTCCAGTGTGTGTGTGTGTGTGTCTGTGTGTGTGTGTGGGTCCAGTGTGTGAGTGTGTGTGTGTGTCCAGTGTGTGTGTGTGTGTGTCCACTGTCTGTGTGTGTGTGTGTTTGTGTGTGTGTCCAGTGTGTGTGTATCCAGTGCGTGAGTGTGTGTGTGTGTGTCCAGTGTGTGTCCAGTGTGTTTGTGTGTGTGTCCAGTGTGTTTGTGTGTGTGTGTGTGTGTGTATGTGTGTGTCCAGTGTGTATGTGTGTGTGTCCAGTGTGTGTGTGTGTGTGTCCAGTGTGTGTGTGTGTGTGTGTGTGTGTGTGTTTGTGTCCAGTGTGTGTGTGTCCACTGTCTGTGACACACACACACACTCACACACACACACACTGGACCCACACACAGGACACACACACATACACACACACACACACACACACACACACACAGACACACCCACACACACAAACACACACACACACTGGTCACACACACACAATGGACACACACACACACACACACACACAGACACACACACACACACACACGCACACTGGACCCACACACACACACTGGGGACACACACACACACTCACACACACACACACTGGACCCCCCCCCCCACACACACACACACACACACACACACACACAGTCTTTATATAACTTAGTCCAAGTGGTGGTCAGAATGTTTGTCTTAACTAGCCTGATAACTCCAACATGTCTGATATGAACATTGACATAAACCCTCTACATACTTGAGTTTCTGCAGTCTGCAGTGTGGATCCTCCAGTCCAGCAGAGAGCAGTCTGACTCCTGAGTCTCCTGGGTGATTGTAGCTCAGGTCCAGCTCTCTCAGGTGTGAGGGGTTTGACTTTAGAGCTGAGACCAGAGAAGCACAGCCTTCCTCTGTGACTAGACAGCCTGACAGCCTGCAAAGAGTCAAATCATATTAAAAACACACTGCTATTCTTTGGTGGTGAAAATAGTGGCAGTATATTTTTTTCAACATATTCAGATATATCAGCATCCTGAAACCTGACATATCTATTCATAAATTAATGTATCATTATTAGAAATTACCATAATATTGCTTGTAGAGAGAAACATGTATAGTACAAATATTTGAGTAGACTGACCAGAGCAGTTTAAAAAGCAGTATCAGTCAAAAGACAGACAGTGAGGTATCATATTTAGATTGTATTGACTATACAGTCCACACCATATCTATTTTGACAGTGAAGCTAACATTTTAAATGTGGCTCTATACTCCAGCATTTTGGATTTGAGATTAAATGTTTCATATGATGTGACAGTATATAATGTCACCTTTTATTTGAGGGTATTTTCATACATATCTGTTTCACCGTTTAGAAATGAAAGCACTTTATGTATCTAGTCCCCCCATTTGAAGTCATAAGTATTCTGACCATTTCACTTATAGTGTATTAAAGTAGTCAAAAGTTGAGTATTTGGTCTCAAACTCGTTGGTTGCATTTGCAGTTTGTTTTGGTTGTGTTTTGGGTTATGTTTTGTCCAATAGTAACTGAATGGAGGATGATGACTGGAGTAATTTTCTGTCTAAGTGAGTAGATAACATGTTTCTAAACACTACTAAATTAATCCTGATGATGACATGATTTAGAAAAATCATGAATTAATTATTAATAATAATTAGTGAGAGAGTTACAGAGGCTACAACAAAATATGCTAACCTCTCACCATTAACATCACATAAAAGGTGACATTCTGTACTGTCACCTAATATGAAACATTTTATCTCAAATCCAAATTGCTGGAGCATAGCACCAAATGTAAAAATGTAAGCTTCACTGTCCAAACACATATGGTGTGGACTATGTGTGCCTGGTAAACACATGTGGATCTGGTGAACAGTTATCACTTGTTGACCAACTACAGGAATACTGACCTCAGAGTCTCCAGTTTACAGTGGGGATTCCCCAGTCCAGCAGAGAGCAGCTTCACTCCTGAATCCTTCAGGTCATTGTTACTCAGATCCAGCTCTCTCAGGTGTGAGGGGTTTGACTTCAGAGCTGAGACCAGAGAAGCACAGCCTTCCTCTGTGACTAGACAGCCTGACAGCCTGCAAAGAGTCAAATCATATTAAAAACACACTGCTATTCTTTGGTGGTGAAAATAGTGGCAGTATATTTTTTTCAACATATTCAGATATATCAGCATCCTGAAACCTGACATATCTATTCATAAATTAATGTATCATTATTAGAAATTACCATAATATTGCTTGTAGAGAGAAACATGTATAGTACAAATATTTGAGTACTGACCAGAGCAGTTTAAAAAGCAGTATCAGTCAAAAGACAGACAGTGAGGTATCAGATTTAGATTGTATTGAGTATACAGTCCACACCATATCTATTTTGACAGTGAAGCTAACATTTTAAATGTGGCTCTATACTCCAGCATTTTGGATTTGAGATGAAATGTTTCATATGATGTGACAGTATATAATGTCACCTTTTATTTGAGGGTATTTTCATGCATATCTGTTTCACCGTTTAGAAATGAAAGCACTTTATGTATCTAGTCCCCCCATTTGAAGAAGTCATAAGTATTCTGACCATTTCACTTATAGTGTATTAAAGTAGTCAAAAGTTGAGTATTTGGTCTCAAACTCGTTGGTTGCATTTGCAGTTTGTTTTGGTTGTGTTTTGGGTTATGTTTTGCCCAACAGTAACTGAATGGTGGATGATGACTGGAGTAATCTTCTGTCTAAGTGAGTAGATAACATGTTTCTAAACACTACTAAATTAATCCTGATGATGACATGATTAAGAAAAATCATGAATTAATTATTAATAATAATTAGTGAGAGAGTTACAGAGGCTACAACAAAATATGCTAACCTCTCACCATTAACATCACATAAAAGGTGACATTCCGTACTGTCACCTAATATGAAACATTTTATCTCAAATCCAAATTGCTGGAGCATAGCACCAAATGTAAAACTGTAAGCTTCACTGTCCAAACACATATGGTGTGGACTATGTGTGCCTGGTAAACACATGTGGATCTGGTGAACAGTTATCACTTGTTGACCAACTACAGGAATACTGACCTCAGAGTCTCCAGTTTACAGTGGGGATTCCCCAGTCCAGCAGAGAGCAGCTTCACTCCTGAATCCTTCAGGTCATTGTTATTCAGATCCAGCTCTCTCAGGTGTGAGGTGTTTGACTTCAGAGCTGAGACCAGAGAAGCACAGCCTTCCTCTGTGACTAGACAGCCTGACAGCCTGCAAAGAGTCAAATCATATTAAAACCACACTGATATTCTTTGGTGGTGAAAATATATTTTAAAAACATTTTCAGATACATCAGAGTCCTGAAACCTGCCATATCTATTCATATATGTATATATACAGTACCAGTCAAAAGTTTGAACACACCTACTCATTCAAGTTTTTGTTTAGTTTTTTTAAAACTATTTTTTACATTGTAGAATAATAGTGAAGACATCAAAACTATGAAATAACACATATGGAATCATGTAGTAATCAAAAAGGTGTTAAATTAATCCAAATATATTTTATATTTGAGATTCTTCAAATAGCCACCCTTTGCCTTGATGACAGCTTTGCACACTCTTGGCATTCTCCAAACCAGCTTCATGAGGTAGTCACCTGGAATGCATTTCAATTAACAGGTGTGCCTTCTTAAAAGTTAATTTGTGGAATTTCTTTCCTTCTTAATGCGTTTGAGCCAATCAGTTGTGTTGTGACAAGGTAGGGGGGTATACAGAAGATAGCCCTATTTGGTAAAAGACCAAGTCCATATTATAGCAAGAACAACTCAAATGTCACGATTTCCACCGAAGTTGGTGCCTCTCTTCGGCGGCTTTTCGAACTACGTTTCTTTTTCTATTGGTTTTGTCTTGATTGTACACACCATCACGTTATGATTATTTCCCTATTTAACCCTCTGCTTCCCTCATGGTTTTGTGCGTGATTGTTCTTTGTTTGGTGTTGTATACTGCTGTGAGCTGTTATGTTTCCCTGCGTGGAAATTAGATTTATTGTTTTTCAGAGTAAAGTTCGTTATTTACTCAGTTCTGTGTCCTGCGCCTGACTCCGTCCTACCGCTGCACACTGACACCTGACATCAAATAAGCAAAGACAAACGACAGTCCATCATTACTTTAAGACATGAAGGTCAGTCAATACGGAACATTTCAAGAACTTTGAAAGTTTATTCTGCTGCAGAGGATAAGTTCATTAGAGTTACCAGCCTCAGAAATTGCAGCCCAAATAAATGCTTCACAGAGTTCAAGTAACATACACATCTCAACATCAACTGTTCAGAGGGGACTGTGTGAATCAGGCCTTCATGGTCGAATTGCTGCAAATAAACCACTACTAAAGGACACCAATAAGAAGAAGAGACCTGCTTGAGCCAAGAAACACGAGCAATGGACAATACACCGGTGGACATTTGTCCTTTGGTCTGGAGTCAAAATTGGAGATTTTTGGTTCCAACCGCCGTGTCTTTGTGAGAAGCGGTGTGGGTGAACGGATGATCTCGGCATGTGTAGTTCCCACCGTAAAGCATGGAGGAGGAGGTGTTATGGTGTGGGGGTGCTTTGCTGGTGACACTGTCTGTGATTTATTTAGAATTTAACCACACTTAACCAGCATGGCTACCACAGCATTCTGCAGCGTCACGCCATCCCATCTGGTTTGCGCTTAGTGGGACTATCATTTGTTTTTCAACAGGACAATGACCCAACACACCTCCAGGCTGTGTAAGGGCTATTTGACCAAGAAGGAGAGTGATGGAGTGCTGCATCAGATGACCTGGCCTCCACAATCACCCGACCTCAACCCAATTGAGATGGTTTGGGATGAGTCGGACCGCAGAGTGAAGGAAAAGCAGCCAACAAGTGCTCAGCATTTGTGGGAACTCCTTCAAGACTGTTGGAAAAGCATTCCAGGTGAAGCTGGTTGAGAGAATGCCGAGAGTGTGCAAAGCTGTCATCAAGGCACAGGGTGGCTATTTGAAGAATTTCAAATGACAAATGTATTTTATTTGTTTAACACTTTTTTGGTTACTACATGATTCCATAAGTGTTATTTCATAGTTTTAATGCCTTCACTATTATTTTACAATGTAGAAAATAGTAAAAATTAAGAAAAGCCATTGAATGAGTAGGTGTGTCCAAACTTTTGACTGGTACTGTACATAAATGAATGAATGTATCATTATTAACAATAGATAACATGTTTCTAAATTAATCATTGTGTGTGCGTGTGTGTGTGTCCAGTGTGTGTGTCCAGTGGGGGGGTGTCCAGTGTGTGTGTGTGTGTGTGTGTCCAGTATGTGTGTGTGTGTGTGTGTGTGTGTGTGTGTGTGTGTGTGTGTGTGTGTGTGTGTGTGTGTGTGTGTGTGTCCAGTGTGTGTGTGTCCATTGTGTTTTTGTGTGTGTGTGCCCAGTATGTGTGTGTCCAGTGGGGTGTGTCCAGTGTGTGTGTGTGTGTGTGTGTGTGTATGTGTGTCCAGTGTGTTTGTGTGTGTGTGTCCAGTGTGTGTGTGTGTGTGTGTGTGTGTGTCCAGTGTGTGTGTGGTCATTGAGTGATACAGGAATACTGACCTCAGAGTCTCCAGTCTGCAGTGTGGATCCTCCAGTACAGCAGAGAGCAGTCTGACTCCTGAGTCTCCTGGGTGATTGTAGCTCAGGTCCAGCTCTCTCAGGTGTGAGGGGTTTGACTTCAGAGCTGAGACCAGAGAAGCACAGCCTTCCTCTGTGACTCCACAGCTTGACAACCTGACAGAGAGATCATCATGATTTCACAAACACTCTTAATTTAACACCAGTAGTGTAGAAGGACAATGGCAGATGCATTTGGTTTATTCTCTTAAACAACATATATATTAATCTTCTGTCTCCTAGAATTGTATGGTCATATTGTTATACTAATATGAACATCAATGCATTGATTCAATATGTTTCTCAATATATATTATATACATATTATAATACATATATTTCTCTAAACTGAATATTTCTTCCTGATGATTAGTACTTAAATGTCATTTTATGTACTCACAGAGCAGCTCTGGAGGCTTTGACCACTGGCAGCAGCCTCAGAAGACCTTCCTCTGATCTGGAGTATTTCTTCAGGTCAAACACATCCAGCTCCTTTTCTGAAGTCAGCAACACAAAGACCAGAGCTGACCACTGTGCAGGTGACAGTTTGGCTTCTGAGAGACTTCCTGAGCTCAGGTAGCTTTGGATCTCCTCCACTAGAGAATGGTCATTCAGTTCATTCAGACAGTGGAACAGATTGATGCACCTCTCTGGAGAGGGATTCTTCCTGATCTTCTCCTTGATGTACTTGAGTGTTTCTTCATGGCTCTGTGAGCTGCTTCTTGTCTTTGTCAGTAGACCTCGTAAGTACTTCTGATTGGACTCCAGTGAGAGGCCCAGAAGGAAGCGGAGGAAAAGGTCCAGGTTTCCTGTCTCACTTTGTAAGGCTTTATACACAGCACTCTTGTAGACAGTAACTTCAGTAACTTGCGGTTCGGCCATTAGATTCTCATTGTTGTTGATGAATGAGAGGAACACATATACAGCAGCCAGAAACTCCTGAATGCTCAGATGCACGAAGCAGTACACCTTGTCCTGGTACAGCACACATTCCTCTTTAAAGATCTGTGTGCACAATCCTGAGTACACTGAGGCTTCATTGACATCAATGCCAGCCTCTTTCAGGTCTTCTTCATAGAAAATCAGATTGCCCTTCATAAGCTGTTGAAAAGCCAGTTTTCCCAGTGACAGAATGCTCTCTTTATTCCAGTGTGGACCTGTCTCTTCTTTCCCAAGATACTTTTCATTCTTCTGTTTGGTATGAAACACCACAAGGTGTATGAACATCTCAGTCAGAGTCTTGGGCATCTCTTCTCTCTTATGTTTCAGCATGTGTTCAAGGACCATTGCAGAAATCCAACAGAAGACTGGAATGTGGCACATGATGTGGAGGCTCCTTGATGTCTTTATGTGTGAGATGATTCTGCTGGCCAGGTCCTCATCACTGAATCTCTTCCTGAAGTACTCCTCCTTCTGTGGGTCATTGAACCCTCGTACCTCTGCCACCTGGTCAACACACCCTGAAGGGATCTGATTGGCTGCTGCAGGTCGGGTAGTTATCCAGAGGAGAGCAGAGGGAAGCAGATTTCCATTGATGAGATTTGTCAACAGAACATCCACTGAGGTTGACTTTGTGACGTCACAACAGATCTTGTTCTTCTGGAAGTCTAAGGGCAGTCGGCACTCATCCAGACCATCAAAGATGAACAGAACTTTGTACTTGTCGTAGTTGGAGATTCTTGATTTTTTGGTTTCCATTGAGAAGTGATTGAGAAGTTCAATCAAAGTGTGTTTTTTCCCTTTCATCAAATTCAGCTCCCGAAAAGGGAATGAAAATACCAATTGGACATCCTGATTTGCTTTTCCTTCAGCCCAGTCCAGAATGAACTTCTGCACAGAGACTGTTTTTCCAATGCCAGCGACTCCCTTTGTCAGCACAGTTCTGATAGGTTTGTTTTGTCCAGTTAAGGGTTTGAAGATGTCGTTACATTTGATTGCCGTCTCTGGTCTTGCTTGTTTCCTGGTTGTTGTCTCAATCTGTCTCAGCTCATGTTCATTATTGACCTCTCCTGTTCCACCCTCTGTGATGTAGAGCTCTGTGTAGATCTTATTGAGAAGTGTTGGGTTTCCTTGTTTAGCGATCCCCTCAAATACACATTGAAACTTCTTCTTTAGATTAGATTTGAGTTCACGTTGAAGAATCACAGCACGCTCATCTGAATCTAGAAACAACACAGAGGATATTAATATTACGTCTGTTTTAATGCCTACACTATTGTAGGACTGTTATAAATTTTTAAATAAAAGTAATCTATTCTCTTAACTGACTGTATAAATGTGTACATGTTTTCATAATGTCTGATTATATTATTATTATTCGGTGTTACTGATGGTATCTTTAATGTTGTCTATCTCTCTCTTCCTCGCTCCTCTTCTCTCTGTCTAAATTAATCACTTGATGAGGTCACTAGGTGTTGTGTTAAGGCTGCTACAATATCATTGAGTTACACAGCTACTTTAGCTGTTCTTTAGCTACAGCTTTTAAATGTTCTAAAACAGCATTCAACATGAGGCAGACAGCTCTTACTTTTCTCCAATGTGTCAGCAAGCTCCTTCTGGTTCATTTTCCTCAGGACGTGCAGTGTGATCTTCAGAGCCCCCTCTCTGGCACTGCTCTCCTGCTTCTCATCTTCAGCGTCCACCACTTCCTTATCCTGCTTCTGACTCTCAAAGCCTTCTGGGAGTTCTGGACTAAGAATCCTCTTGAACATCTTTAGCTCATTCTTCACAAATGTTATAATATTCTCTTCAAGCAACTGAAATAATTCAAGTAAATAAGTTATGCACACATTAACGAATTAACACATTAATGAATGATTGACAGAACAACTTTACTTGAGGTAAACAAAAACAAATGTACATAACAGGACCACATACACTGAATATGGAGGCCAGGTCTGTTTGATGACTCTGGGAAGACTGACCACTGAGAATCTCTGACTCTGATCTCTCCTGTTGGTTTCTGTGGACAAAACATGAGATTACATTTCCTCATCCAGGGAGTGCACACACACTCACACACTCACACACACACACACACACAGGGAGGGAATGTTGTGTTAGTTTAATATTGTTTCAGGACTATGGAAATTGAAAAAAGGATTAGCCTATGGATTATGAAAACAACAAAAATAAATGGTAAAATGGGAGAGGAGAAATGACTGGAGACAGTGTTGTTTAACTCACTGACCATGACCCATGAGTTCTTCTTACCTTTGTTCAGTAGAAGAGTCTCCCTCTCTAAAGGATATAGGACGTTCCATAGACCAGTCACTCTTCATGGAGACACAGCTGGGTACAGGGGAGGCTGGTCTCTCCTGCTTGATTGGACTTCAACACAACAGAGACAAACATTACATCTCTCATCTACTCTGAGCTCAGATGGGGAAACAAGAGTTTCATTCCAAAACGCTATATATCCATTTTCAGAAATGTTGGTAAATTAGCTTTTATTGTTTAAAGAAATGATTAAACCACTACAAGGCTTTATAAAGGCGTCTAAAGTGGGCAATTTCCACTTTCAAATGTCAGACTTGATTTTCCCTGAGGAAAAATTTATGAACCCCTACAGAAAATATCCCTTAATTATAATCCACCTAAAAATACACATTTGCTATTGCTGCAGGATTATGTTCCTGCTGTGAGAAACAGGGTCAAATTAAGATATGGCATCTGTAAATGCATTCATCTTAAGGTAGCTAGGTGAGACAACTACGTATCACAGTCAAATATACAGGATACGAACATTACATTCCAGCTAAACAATGGTTTTAAATCACATCTCAAATCTACAATAGTTATATTGAAGGTACATACAGTGGGGAGAACAAGTATTTGATACACTGCCGATTTTGCAGGTTTTCCTACTTACAAAGCATGTAGAGGTCTGTAATTTTTATCATAGGTACACTTCAACTGTGAGAGACGGAATCTAAAACAAAAATCCAGAAAATCACATTGTATGATTTTAAAGTAATTAATTTGCATTTTATTGCATGACATAAGTATTTGATCACCTACCAACCAGTAAGAATTCCGGCTCTCACAGACCTGTTAGTTTTTCTTTAAGAAGCCCTCCTGTTCTCCACTCATTACCTGTATTAACTGCACCTGTTTGAACTTGTTACCTGTATAAAAGACACCTGTCCACACACTCAATCAAACAGACTCCAACCTCTCCACAATGGCCAAGACCAGAGAGCTGTGTAAGGACATCATGGATAAAATTGTAGACCTACACAAGGCTGGGATGGGCTACAGGACAATAGGCAAGCAGTTTGGTGAGAAGGCAACACCTGTTGGCGCAATTATTAGAAAATGGAAGAAGTTCAAGATGACGGTCAATCACCCTCGGTCTGGGGCTCCATGCAAGATCTCACCTCGTGGGGCATCAATGATCATGAGGAAGGTGAGGGATCAGCCAAGAACTACACGGCAGGACCTGGTCAATGACCTGAAGAGAGCTGGGACCACAGTCTCAAAGAAAACCATTAGTAACACACTACGCCGTCATGGATTAAATTCCTGCAGCGCACGCAAGGTCCCCCTGCTCAAGCCAGCGCATGTCCAGGCCCGTCTGATGTTTGCCAATGACCATCTGGATGATCCACAGGAGGAATGGGAGAAGGTCATGTGGTCTGATGAGACAAAAATATAGCTTTTTGGTCTAAACTCCACTCGCCGTGTTTGGAGGAAGAGGAAGGATGAGTACAACCCCAAGAACACCATCCCAACCGTGAAGCATGGAGGTGGAAACATCATTCTTTGGGGATGCTTTTCTGCAAAGGGGACAGGACGACTGCACCGTATTGAGGGGAGGAAGGATGGGGCCATGTATCGCGAGATCTTGGCCAACAACCTCCTTCCCTCAGTAAGAGCATTGAAGATGGGTCGTGGCTGGGTCTTCCAGCATGACAACGACCCGAAACACACAGCCAGGGCAACTAAGGAGTGGCTCCGTAAGAAGCATCTCAAGGTCCTGGAGTGGCCTAGCCAGTCTCCAGACCTGAACCCAATAGAAAATCTTTGGAGGGAGCTGAAAGTCCGTATTGCCCAGCGACAGCCCCGAAACCTGAAGGATCTGGAGAAGGTCTGTATGGAGGAGTGGGCCAAAATCCCTGCTGCAGTGTGTGCAAACCTGGTCAAGACCTACAGGAAACGTATGATCTCTGTAATTGCAAACAAAGGTTTCTGTACCAAATATTAAGTTCTGCTTTTCTGATGTATCAAATACTTATGTCATGCAATAAAATGCAAATTAATTACTTAAAAATCATACAATGTGATTTTCTGGATTTTTGTTTTAGATTCCGTCTCTCACAGTTGAAGTGTACCTATGATAAAAATTACAGACCTCTACATGCTTTGTAAGTAGGAAAACCTGCAAAATCGGCAGTGTATCAAATACTTGTTCTCCCCACTGTATTAGTAATCATTTCTGATGAAAAAACACAAATGTGATTTTCTTTTCTCCTATATAGCGTTTTGGAATATAAATTATTAAACAATATTGTCAGCTCAGCTCTTGTCTTTGGTGTCATGTTCCTCAGAGAGACTCATTTTAGAGGCAGGGCCCCCCTCCTCTCTCTCCCCAGAGAGACTCATTTTAGAGGCAGGGCCCCCCTCCTCTCTCTCCCCAGAGAGACTCATTTTAGACCACTGACCCCTAAACAGAGATGCAGCATGTTGGTTATGGTGAACACAGTGACAACTAATTATTGAACGTACATTATTCTCTTTTACTCATGATCTCTTAGAAATAAAACATTTACTAACAGACACATCCAAACAGTCAGGTGATTTAATGCAATTACTTTTCTAGCCCAATGACTACTCAAAACCCACCAACAAGGCCTGAAAACTAGGCCAAAACATAGCCCCTGATAGGCCTACATGTTATTTCAGACAGCCTCCAGTAGCCTGGGCAAGATGTAGGCAAGATGTAAGCTGAATGATTTAGCAGCTTGCTTAGTTCAAATTGACAGATTCATTTATTTAACATGAATAGCAAGATGATGTTGAGGTAGGAAGTGCTTCTGTTGCCCAGTAGCCTGCTGGAATAGGCTACTGAGGATGGGGTCGTAATTTCAATCAATGAATCAAATATTAATAATATGGATATAAACTAAATAGGCATATGCTTGTCAACATCAGCCAGGTTATTTTTTTTACCTGTAGCTCTCTCCCTCTCTCTCTCTCTCTCTCTCTCTCTCTCTCTCTCTCTCTCTCTCTCTTAATCTCCCTCTCTTTCTCTCTCTCTCTTAATCTCCCTCTCTCTCTCTCTCTCTCTCTCTCTCTCTCTCTCTCTCTCTCTCTCTCTCTCTCTCTCTCTCTCTCTCTCTCTCTCTCTCTCTCTCTCTCTCTCTCTCTCTCTCTCTCTCTCTCCGCCACACCTGCTGTCTCGACATATGAATGCTCGACTATGAAAAGGCAACTGACATTTACTCCTGAGATGCTGACCTGTTGCAACCACTATAACCACTGTGATTATTATTTGACCCTGCTGGTAATCTATGAACATTTGAACATCTTGAAGAACGATCTGGCCTTAATGGGCATGTACTCTTATAACCTCCACCCGGCACAGCCAGAAGAGGACTGGCAACCCCTCAGAGCCTGGTTCCTCTCTAGGTTTCTACCTAGGTTCCTGCCTTTCTAGGGTGTTTTTCCTAGCCACAGTGCTTCAACATCCGAGCATGCGCTGTTCGGCACGAGACGACCGTTAGAGCCAATGGCGTGTTTCTGCCAATGACCTTCAAATCAAATTATATTTCTCACATGCGCTGAATACAACAGGTGTACACTTTACCGTGAAATGCTTACTAACAAGCCCTTTCCCAACAATGCAGTTAAAAAGTAAGAAAAATTTGCTAAATAAAAAAAGGAAATAGTAACACAATGAAATAACAATAATGAGGCTATGTTACGGATACAGGTATCCTGTGTTTTTGTGTGTTTCTACTCTTTCTGCCCTAATTACAGGTGTCCTGTATGTTCCTGATTGGTGGTCGTTGAGGTGTCTGCTGATTGGACCAATCAGTGAACATTCCTGTGAATAGCACCACCTGTTACTCGTTTTGTTCAATCACACATTCCATTTTATAAACACCAGACTTGTGTTTGTTGGAAGAGAGAGATTTTTGCCATATGTGAGTGTGGACACGGTGGTGTCCTGTGTGTTGTGTACGCACTAAGTTGTTGGTTACCCTATTGGTAACTTTGTTAGAATCTATTTCTTTATGTGAGTGTGGACACGGTGGTGTCCTGTGTGTTGTGTACGCACTAAGTTGTTGGTTACCCTATTGGTAACTTTATTAGAATATATTTCTTTACCTGAGTGTGGATACTGTTGTATCCTGTGTACTTATTTAATTGCTGATTATCCTGTTTAGTAGCTTTGTGTGTTTTTGGGAAAAGGGGAGTTTAAGCTAGTTGCCCTTGGGCGTACATTACCCGTAGGAAGAAATCTGTCTATAAACACTAGTTAGACCTGAGCGGACCACCCACTGTATTTTTGTATGGTAGCAGTAGCCTAGCGGTTCTTGAGGCAGGCAAGATCAGTTTAGGGGGTTTTACACTATTGTTTCATTTCTTGGGTCCTGCTCAGCCCTTTTTCCCAAACCCTTACCGTGTGTTCAGAAATAAACACTTTATGTTTGACGGTAGTTCATGGTTGTTGTGTCATTTTTGTTCTCACTGTTCCATGCCACACTTATAATTTACATGAATTTATGTTACGGTTTCTCATGTCCATCCACCCTAGATGTTTAGAGCCACGGGGTTCGTAACATAAAGTGGGGGCTCGTCCGGGATATATCCCATGCTACTCATGTAAATTAGTTAGTGGCTGGTTCAGTGTTGAGCTTGGCAGCTGTAACTACCTGTTTTTTTTGTAAACGTACACTTTGTGAACGTACACTCTGAGTTAGTCAGTGGATTGTTCAGAGTTGGCGTACGTCCTATGTTGCCAGTAAAAGGTGTGACATTTATAATGGGCAACGATATTGCCGGAGGAAAGGTAATACCCATATTGGAGGTATTGGATAAAAGTGACCAGTCTCTCTCCGAGGAGCTGGCACAGGGTTATCCAGATGTGTTCCCCGCTTGTGCTGTCACACGTGCTCAAGCACGACAAGTGGGTGACTTGATAGATTTGTCGAACACGATTCTATTCAGAGAGTGTGACCCAGAGGATAGCTCGGGCGCTACCTCTGGTAAGCTGGTGCAGTCTGACCAACAGCCCAGAGAAAGGAAGAAGGATGTGGAACTTGTTGCTGAGGCAATACAGTTACCAGTTACTCGTGAGCAGCTGATCGCTAACCAACAGGTTGATATTAGCCTGGCTAAATGTTTTTCTAGTGTTGTCTCAGAGGACGAGCTAAAGAAGAAAAACATGGCATATTTCATTGATGGTAATCTCCTCATGCGTAAATGGACATCCCATGTTGACGCTGGCGGAGATTGGAATGCTGTTTACCAAATAGTGATTCCTACAGCCTTTCGACCAAATGTTTTATCCCTCGCTCATGATCACCAGTGGTCCGGACATCTGGGAGTCACCAAGACTTATGATCGTGTTTTGCGAAATTTCTTTTGGCCTGGCTTAAAACAAGATGTGGCTCAGTTCTGTCGGACTTGCCACACCTGTCAAGTAGTTGGGAAACCGAACCAGGTTATTTCCCCCGCGCCTCTTTGTCCCATACCGGCCATAGGTGAACCATTCGAACATGTGATGGTTGATTGTGTTGGACCATTACCAAAAACAAAATCTGGTAACCAGTTTATGTTGACAATTATGTGTGTGGCCGCCAGGTACCCAGAGGCCATTCCTCTGCGAAGAGGGGTTGGATAATGTGTTGGCAGATGCTTTGTCTCGTGTTTGATGATCTAGGTTTTTTTTGTTATCCCGATAGGATGATTTGTGAATTTGGGTGTTGTGATGGTACGTGTCGCAAACCATTGTGGTTTGCTCTTTTAAGGGTGGGAGTGTTACGGATACAGGTATCCTGTGTTTTTGTGTGTTTCTACTCTTTCTGCCCTAATTACAGGTGTCCTGTATGTTCCTGATTGGTGGTCGTTGAGGTGTCTGCTGATTGGACCAATCAGTGAACATTCCTGTGAATAGCACCACCTGTTACTCGTTTTGTTCAATCACACATTCCATTTTATAAACACCAGACTTGTGTTTGTTGGAAGAGAGAGATTTTTGCCATATGTGAGTGTGGACACGGTGGTGTCCTGTGTGTTGTGTACGCACTAAGTTGTTGGTTACCCTATTGGTAACTTTATTAGAATATATTTCTTTACCTGAGTGTGGATACTGTTGTATCCTGTGTACTTATTTAATTGCTGATTACCCTGTTTAGTAGCTTTGTGTGTTTTTGGGAAAAGGGGAGTTTAAGCTAGTTGCCCTTGGGCGTACATTACCCGTAGGAAGAAATCTGTCTATAAACACTAGTTAGACCTGAGCGGACCACCCACTGTATTTTTGTATGGTAGCAGTAGCCTAGCGGTTCTTGAGGCAGGCAAGATCAGTTTAGGGGGTTTTACACTATTGTTTCATTTATTGGGTCCTGCTCAGCCCTTTTTCCCAAACCCTTACCGTGTGTTCAGAAATAAACACTTTATGTTTGACGGTAGTTCATGGTTGTTGTGTCATTTTTGTTCTCACTGTTCCATGCCACACTTATAATTTACATGAATTTATGTTACGGGTCTCATGTCCATCCACCCTAGATGTTTAGAGCCACGGGGTTTGTAACAGGCTATAAGGAGTACCAGTACTGAGTCAATGTGCAGGGGTACCAGGAAGTTGAGGTAATAACTAGACTATATACAAGGAGTACCAGTACTGAGTCAATGTCCAGGGTACCAGGTAGTTGAGGTAATAACTAGACTATATATAAGGAGTACCAGTACTGAGTCAATGTGCAGGGTACCAGGTAGTTGAGGTAATAACTAGACTATATACAAGGAGTACCAGTACTGAGTCAATGTGCAGGGGTACCAGGTAGTTGAGGTAATATGTACATGTAGGTAGGGGTAAAAGTGACTAGGCAATCAGGATAGAGATTACATCTCCTCATCCAGGGAGTGCACACACACACACTCACTGACACACACACACACACACACACACACACACACACACACACACACACACACACACGGAATGTTGTGTTTGTTTGATAATGTTTCAGGACTATGAAAATTGAAAAGTATTAGCCTATGGATTATGAAAACAACAAAAACAAATGGGAAAATGGGAGAGGAGAAATTACTAGAGACAGTGTTGTTTAACTCACTGACCATGACCCATGAGTTCTTCTTACCTTTGTTCAGTAGAAAAGTCTCCCTCTCTAAACCGTATAGGAAGTTCCATAGACTGGTCACTCTTCATGGACACACAGCTGGGTACAGGGGAGGCTGGTCTCTCCTGCTTGATTGGACTTCAACACAACAGAGACAAACATTACGTCTCTCATCTAATCTGAGCTCAGATGGGGAAACATAAGAAGAGTTTCATTCCAAAACGCTATATATCCATTTTCAGAAATGTTGGTCAATTAGCTTTTATTGTTTAAATAAATTATTAAACCACTACAAGGCTTTATAAAGGTGTCTAAAGTGTGTAATTTCCACTTTAAAATGTCAGACTTGATTTTCCCTGATGAGAAATGTATGAACCCCTACAGAAAATATCCCTTAATTATAATCCACATAAAAATGCACATTTGCTATTGCTGCAGGATTATTTTCCTGCTGTGAGAAACTAGGTCAAATGAAGATATGGCATCTGTAAATGCATTCATCTTAAGGTAGCTAGGTGAGACGACCACGTATCACAGTCAAATATACAGGATACGAACATTCCATTCCAGCTAAACAATGGTTTTAAATCACATCTCAAATCTACAATAGTTATATTGAAGGTACATATTAGTAATCATTTCTGATGAAAAAACACAAATGTGATTTTCTTTTCTCCTATATAGCACTTTGGAATATAAATTCTTAAACAATATTTTCAGCTCACCTCTTGTCTTTGGTGTCATGTCCCCCAGAGAGTCTCCTTTTAGAGGCAGGTACCCCCTCCTCTCTCTCCCCAGAGAGACTCATTTTAGAGGCAGGGCCCCCCTCCTCTCTCTCCCCAGAGAGACTAATTTTAGAGGCAGGGACCCCCTCCTCTCTCTCCCCAGAGAGTCTCCTTTTAGAGGCAGGGACCCCCTCCTCTCTCTCCCCAGAGAGACTCATTTTAGAGGCAGGGCTCCCCTCCTCTCTCTCCCCAGAGAGACTCCTTTTAGAGGCAGGGCCCCCCTCCTCTCTCTCCCCAGAGAGACTCCTTTTAGAGGCAGGGCCCCCCTCCTCTCTCTCCCCAGAGAGACTCCTTTTAGAGCACTGACCCCTAAACAGAGATCCAGCATGTTGGTTGCGGTTAACACAGTGTTCTCTTTTATTCATTATCTCTAAGCAATAAAACATTAACTAACAGACACATCCAAACAGTCAGGTTATTTAATGCAATTACTTTTTCTAGCCCAATGACTACTCAAAACCCACCCACAAGGCCTGAAAACTATCCCAAAAAATGTGCCCCTGATAGGCCTACATGTTATTTCAGACAGCCTCCAGTAGCCTGGGCAAGATGTAGGCAAGATGTAAGCTGAATGATTTAGCAGCTTGCTTAGTTCAAATTGACAGATTCATTTATTTAACATGAATAGCAAGATGATGTTGAGGTAGGAAGTGCTTCTGTTGCCCAGTAGCCTGCTGGAATAGGCTACTGAGGATGGGGTCGTAATTTCAATCAATGAATCAAATATTAATAATATGGATATGAACTGAATAGGCCTATGCTTGTCAACAACAGACAGGTTATTTTTATACCTGTGGCCTAATCTGGCTGACTGTTACCCTCGCTCTCTCTCCCTCTCCGTCTCTCTCTCTCGCTTTCTCTCGCTCTCTCTCGCACTCTCTCTCTCGCTCTCTCTCTCTCGCTCTCACCTGCTGTCTCGACATCTGAATGCTCGACTATGAAAAGGCAACTGACATTTACTCCGGAGATGCTGACCTGTTGCAACCACTATAACCACTGTGATTATTATTTGACCCTGCTGGTCGTCTATGAACATTTTAATATTTTGAAGAATGATCTGGCCTTAATGGCCATGTACTGTTATAATCTCCCCCCAGCACAGCCAGAAGAGGACATGCCACCCCTCAGAGCCTGGTTCCTCTCTAGGTTTCTTCCTAGGTTCCTGCCTTTCTAGTGAGGTTTTCCTGGCCACAGCGCTTCAACATCCGAACATGCGCTGTTCGGCACGAGACGACCGTTAGAGCCAATGACCTTCAAATCAAATTGTATTTCTCACATGCGCTGAATACAACAGCTGTACACTTTACCGTGAAATGCTTACTAACGAGCCCTTTCCCAACAATGCAGTTAAAAACAAAGAAAAAGTAAATAGTAACACAATGAAATAATAATAATGAGGCTATAAGGAGTACCACTACTGAGTCAATGTCCAGGGGTACGAGGTAGTTGAGGTAATAACTAGACTATATACAAGGAGTACCAGTACTGAGTCAATGTCCAGGGGTACCAGGTAGTTGAGGTAATAACTAGACTATATACAAGGAGTACCAGTACTGAGTCAATGTGCAGGGGTACCAGGTAGTTGAGGTAATAACTAGACTATATACAAGGAGTACCAGTACTGAGTCAATGTACAGGGGTACCAGGTAGTTGAGGTAATAACTAGACTATATACAAGGAGTACCAGTACTGAGTCAATGTGCAGGGGTACCAGGTAGTTGTGGTAATAACTAGACTATATACAAGGAGTACCAGTTCTGAGTCAATGTGCAGGGGTACCAGGTAGTTGAGGTAATATGCACATGTAGGTAGGTGTAAAAGTGACTCGGCAATCAGGATAGAGATTATATCTCCTCATCCAGGGAGTGCACACACACACACTCACTGACACACACACACACACACACACACACACACACAAACACACACACACGCACACACACTGGACACACACACACACACACACACACACACACACACACACACACAGGGAGGGAATGTTGTGTTTGTTTAATATTGTTTCAGGACTATGAAAATGGAAAAAAGGATTAGCCTATGGATTATCAAAACAACAAAAATAAATGGTAAAATGGGAGAGGAGAAATTACTAGAGACAGTGTTGTTTAACTCACTGACCATGACCCATGAGTTCTTCTTACCTTTGTTCAGTAGAAAAGTCTCCCTCTCTGAAGTATATAGGAGGTTCCATAGACCGGTCACTCTTCATGGACACACAGCTGGGTACAGGGGAGGCTGGTCTCTCCTGCTTGATTGGGCTTCAACACAACAGAGACAAACATTACATCTCTCATCTACTCTGAGATCAGATGGGGAAACAATAGTTTCATTTTAAAACGCTATACATCAATTTTCAGAAATGTTCGTAATGTAGATTTTATTGTTTAAAGAAATTATGAAATGATGGGCTCCCAAGTGGCGCAGCTCTGTGCTTGATTGGTTCGATTCCAGGCTGTATCACAACCGGCCGTGATTTGGAGTCCCATAGGGCGGGCACAATTGGCCCAGCGTCGTCCGGGATTGGCCGGTGTAGGCCGTCATTGTAAATAAGAATTTGATCTTAACTGACTTGCCTAGTTAAATAAAGGTTAAATAAAAATAAATAAATGAAAGACATAGGTGTTTTTTCACTATCCAATCATGGCATGCGATTGTTCAATGACAGACATGTATTTGTTTAAAATCTATCACTTGATGGTTTCATTTCAGAGAGACAAATAATCATGTTTTTGTGCAAAATGTTATATATCTGCCTCACTCTCAGAGAAATAAGTAGTACTAATAGATTTTACACAGTAATAATATATATGCCTCACTCTCAGAGAAATAAGTAGTACTGCTAGGTTTTACACAGTAATAACATATATCTGCCTCACTCTCAGAGAAATAAGTAGTACTGCTAGGTTTTACACAGTAATAATATATATCTGCCTCACTCTCAGAGAAATAAGTAGTACTGCTAGGTTTTACAAAGTAATAACATATCTGCCTGACTCTCAGAGAAATAAGTAGTACTGCTAGGTTTTACAAAGTAATAACATATCTGCCTGACTCTCAGAGAAATAAGTAGTACTGCTAGGTTTTACACAGTAATAATATATATATCTGCCTCACTCTCAGAGAAATAAGTGCCTCACTCTCAGAGAAATAAGTAGTATTGCTAGGTTTTACACAGTAATAATATATATCTGCCTCACCCTCAGAGAAATAAGTAGTACTGCTAGGTTTTACACAGTCAAATGTGACCAACCGGCTCGATTTTATGTAGCAAAATTTGAAATTGTGTTTTTTACATTGGATAAAAGTAGAGACTCAGCTAGAAAAAGGTATATCATACACTATAGATGAGGAACAATTGGAAAGTAATTCTGCTTTGAAAGATGATAAACTTGTAACCTCAATTTTGAGAAAATGGCCTTTGAATGTTTTGGTACACCTACTGGAGAGCTCTTCTTTATCTACAGGGGTATTACTTTGGCAGATAATGTCACCCATCTAAATAAATAGTATATATATATATAGTTAACTAAATGTATGGTGTTTTGGATTATGTCAGTTTCATTGTTTGTTATGCTATAAATGGTTATTTTATGGTTGTAAGTGTTAAAATGAACTAGAAAATGTCATATTTTGCAATTCTGAGTAATTACTACTTTAGGCCAGCATCCGTCAACGAGAAAAATGTCACTTGAGGTGCCCCGAAAATAATATTCAAAAGTTCAGTCCTTGGACACAGAGGGGTTAAACACTAAAGTTACCGTCCATCTAGTGAAGAGAGGAGAACCGGACAGAGGGATGGTAGGTAGCCAGCATCCGTCAACGAGAGAGGGAGAAGCCCTCCACGGTATTTAACAGGTGGAAGAAACAACCAGGGAGCTCCATCGGTCCACAAGAAATGCAGGCAGCCGGTGATGATGTAGTGGTAGCTAGGATAACTAGGATGCTGCTGGTAGAGTAGCTAGCTTAGCTAGCTGTACCGACTAGCTTGGCTAGCTAGCAGGTCGTTCGTCTGTCCATCGAGGATGATGACGAATCCGGTGAACCACACAATTAAACAAGAATAGCGAGTGAAAAGGATCTGGCTACACTCATACTGTCACTGATCATTACGCAAAAAAAGCAAATTGAACAATAAACTTCGGTGTCTCAACACTGTAACGAACTCCGTCGTTATTCCCCAAGATCAACTCAGACTACTCTGCGCGTAACTGGACAATATGCTTGGCGCCAAACCGTACGTGGACGCGGACAGTTCTGTACGGGGACGCGGACAGTTTCAGAACGCGGACATGAGCAGAGCAACACAATAAACTAATCCAAGTCTTTAAAGTCAGTTACATTAGTATTATTATGTAAAACAAAAATGATTCGTTTTTTAAAACAATATTTTGAGATCTGGGCCCATATCCAAAAAGCATCTCAGAGTAGAAAATGTGTCGTATAAGTGCTGAGAATAAAGCCATTTTAGTCCTACTCTTATGGGTATAATTTAAAGCTATGCATGAAGCCTCTTTATTCATAAGTGTCCCACCTAGTTGGCAGATATTTAGGACACCTCATGAGCTGTACTAACCAGTTAAGAGTTACCAGCAGGTGTCTTGATAATAGAAACATGCAGCGAGTCAGTGGTTCCTGTGCAACATGTAGTTGCTTTGGAGCAGTGGTGACCTGTCATTCAGGGCAGAGCCCCACCTGTTTAGCAGATGCTCTTACCCAGAGCGATTTACAGTAAGTGCATTCATCTTAAGATAGCTAGGTGAGACAACCAGATAATACAGTCAAATATACAGGATACGAACATTCAATTTCAGCTAAACAATGGATATATAGCGTTTTGCAATAATAATAATAATAATGATATACATCTAAAATCTATTAATTAAACATCTGAGAACAGTAATATTGAAGGTAACCATAAGCAACCATTTCTGATTATTGTGGTAATAGCATTTAGGAAAGAAACTCTTAATAATTCTTAAACAAAATTGTCATCTCACCTCTTAGCTTTGGTGTCATGTTCCCCAGAGAGACTCATTTTAGAGGCAGGGCCCCCCTCCTCTCTCTCCCCAGAGAGACTCATTTTAGAGAACTGACCCCTAAACAGAGATCCAACATGTTGGCTGTAGTTAACACAATAATTCTTGAATGTAAATTGTTATCATTTATTAATTATCTCTTATAAAACATTTACTAACAGACATATCAAAACAGTCAGGTGATTTAATGCAATCACATGAATATGTAGTTGTGACATCTCTTCTCCATGTTAACTGTCAATAATAACAATAAGTTACTTTTTTTTTTTTTTTTTTTGGGGGGGAATGGATCAGCTTAATATTGCAGATAGATTGTATCTTCTATCAATGTAATTGTCTGCATCACTTCCAATCCCCCATGTTTTTTTTATATTTTTTATATTTTTATATATATACTCCCCTTTATTACTTTTCAACCCCACCATCCTTTCCCTACTTGGAGTAAATTAGTGTACTGTTTGTTAAGGTAGTTATAGACAGTGCAGCAACACAAGGCCATGTCTCACACTTATTTGTATTCATTAAAAGTCGGCCATTTATTATCTTTGAATCTGTTCTTTTCTAAAAGTATCTGAGAATGTAGACAGAAGGGCTAAAACAGGCTTGATTGATCTGGGGGGGATCAGTGATCTATACAGAAAGGCTATACCTCAGCCAGTGGCAACCTGTCATTCTGTTTTGCATGTTATTGTGGTTATTGTCACATACCAGTTTGCTAACAATGTAAAAAAATATATACACTACCGGTCAAAAGTTTTAGAACACATACTCATTCAAGGGTTTGTCTTTATTATTTTTACTATTTTCTACATTGTAGAATAATAGTGAAGACATCAAACCTATGAAATAACACATATGGTATCATGTAGTAACCAAAAAAGTGTTAAACAAATTAAAATATATTTTATATTTGAGATTCTTCAAATAGCCACCCTTTGCCTTGATGACAGCTTTGCACGCTCTTGGCATTCTCTCAACCAGCGACCCGTCATTCAGGGCAGGTGGCCTTTCCTGTTTTGCATGTTATTTTGGCATTAATACGTGTCACATATCAGTTTGCAAATTTTTTAAAAATAAATAAATAAATATATAATTGAGTTAATAAAGCCGCAAAAAAAAATTGTCTCTTTTTTGTTTTCTTGAGTAGGGCAGCTCCAAAATGCAGGTGTTTCAGCCTAGCTCAGTGCTTTCTGTGGTGGTGGGGCAAGCCAGAAGGAAATACGGAGCGCTGCGTCGTGATTGGCTCAGTGTTCTGTCACTCATGGGGACACTGCGTCACCGCCAAGTCTAAGGGTAGAGCTAGAAAATTCAAGCCCCTTGGGTGCTGCCACAGAGTTACATTAGAAGTGCCCATCCAAGAAGGTCATTGGCCACAGATAGGTCAACATCATCAGGTCAACATCATACTTTCAAAATCGTAGCCAGCAGTCATCATAATGAATCAGGTCGACAATCTACAGGCAAATCCTTTTTAATCCTTGTCATATGAAGAGAAATAATAACCGTTATAGTGCAATTAATGTATTGTTTAGTGTTGTGTTGTGGAGTGGCTTTGCTGGCATGCATCCCCCTTTATTTATGTTTTGCCCCACCAAGATTGACCACTGACCTCAGCTATAGTCTAGATGACCAGCCTAAACCTGTTCAGATCAGTTCCCATAACGTTATAACAGTAACAGTAGCAGGAGCCTAGTCCTGATACAGATGGAGGTCTATACCTCAGCTATAGCCTACATATCCTAGATGACCAGCCTAAACCTGTTCAGATCAGTTCCCATAACGTTATAGAACTAACAGTAGCAGGACAGAGCTTGTAGCCTAGGCATGGTATTTTACACACCATTTCAAACGGAGACCATCAAGTTTGTCAGCATGATAAGTGATCATAGCTCAAACCTACTCTGACTATTGAATGTCTGACGTTGACCTAACCTTATAATAGTTTGTAGTTTAGCCTAGACCTACGAGAGTCTGCCCGTCTTTCCTACATATCAACACATTCATCCGACTTCTAATGTTACCGAGAAATATGTGCCACAGTTTCAACAGCCATTGTGTAACTGCATAGGCTACACACTTACTTTCACGTTCATATGAGGAAATCACATCACTTCTTACAGTCGCTGGTGCAGCCGCCTGTTCTCTTGCAGATGAAGTAGCTTTTATAGGCCACTCATTCAACCAGCCTACACAACAGTAAATAAAAGATGTCAAATGGTCAAAAGTCAATCCTGATATAGCCATGTACATCAAAGACAGGTGTATTGCTACAGATGTAGGATCTTAATTTTAGCCAGTTTGCTACAGCAGGAAAATAATCCTGCAGCAACAGGACATTTTAATTATTATGTGGATTATAATGAATTATTAATTTTATAATAGAAAAGTGCAATTGATCATCTTCAGAAACCTTTTTTTAAAGCTTAAATACACTCAAATACACTACAAGTTTTAGTTATCCTGCAACAGGGTGATCAAATTAAGATCCTACACCTGTACAGAGATTATGTTTTTATCTAAACCAAGGCAGTTTGCATTATTAGCAATGACGTTGCAACTGTCAGCTGCTGTAAACCTATGTGATTGGATGTTATAGACCCCCATCTGAACAGTTTCTTTCCCCATGCTGTAGCCCTCACCAACTGGCCATCTGGTCCATAGAGACTAAAGGACTATACACTCTATGCTGCTCACCACATCAAGCCATCTCTGAACTGTACACTACCATCTGGCCCATAGAGACTAAAGGACTATACACTCTATGCTGCACACCACATCAAGCCATCTCTGAACTGTACACTACCATCTGGTCCATAGAGACTAAAGGACTATACACTCTATGCTGCACACCACATCAAGCCATCTCTGAACTGTACACTAAATAACTGAACTATACGGCATTAGCACTCTGTTCATCTCTCTTAAATATATTTATACTGGTACTGTATATGTGGACATCCACTGTATATCAACTGTATATCCACTGTACTGTATATCTGTATATCAACTGTATTCCCACTGTTCTATATATCTGTATATCAATTGTATTCCCACTGTACTGTATATCTGTATATCAACTGTATACCCACTGTACTGTATATCTGTATATCCACTGTATTCCCACTGTACTGTATATCTGTATATCAATTGTATTCCCACTGTACTGTATATCTGTAATCAACTGTATACCCACTGTACTGTATATCTGTATATCAACTGTATTCCCACTGTACTGTATATCTGTATACCAACTGTATACCCAATGTACTAATTATGTGTACAGATGTAGGATCTTAATTTGATCACCCCCCACCACAGAATAACTTTTCCGCAATGCAGGAAATGTAAAACTTGTAGTGTATTTCAGGTTTTAAAAGGCTTCTGAAGTTTGTAATTTCCACTTAGAAATGCCAGACTTGAGTTTCGCTTAATAAAAATGTATCAACCGCTACAAAAATGTCCATTGATTATAATTCACATAATAATTCACATTTCCTGTTGCTGCAGGAATATTTTCCTGCTGTAGCAAACTGGCTCAAATTAAGATCCTACATATGTATGTGCAAATGTACTTGGCGAATAAAGGTGATTCTGATTCTGCAAAAGTCTCTAGATTCCCTTGCTGCTCTGGGGAAATAATGAAATGGTTGTCATAGTGATTTAAACTGGGCCTGGTTATCTCCAAACTCTGAGGCCATGTCATGTGTTACATTTCACCCAATTGATAAAGGAAGCTAGAAGGCTGAACCCAGAAGACAACTCTAAATAAACATTAACTGATATTATCCTAAAATCCTTTCACTCATATTGTTGTGTCTCTTTGTTCAACGGACGTCGGGTAGACTGTGATATTAATAGTGTAGAAAACAGTGGGGCAGGGCAGTGAACCCAGGTCGCTGGCGAAAAAGGCAAACACCCTAAGCATCGCAGCAATAGGGTTAAACCTAATTGTAACCTGTCTATAGGGTTAAACCTATTGCTGCGATGGGAATTGTAACCTGGCTCACACTGCCCCCTATAAAAGCAAGTCCCGTGCTTCGACTACTCAGACCCCTCAAACATCCGGGCCGTGCAATCTGATGGCCTCACAGACACCATACTACTTCTGACACGAATGTAGCAAACAGCAGGGCAGGGAATAGAACCCAGGTTGCACGTGTAAAAGGCAAACATTTTCTTTACATGTTGCGTTTATACACTGCTCAAAAAAATAAAGGGAACACTAAAATAACACATCCTAGATCTGAATGAATGAAATAATCTTACATAGTTGAATGTGCTGACAACAAAATCACACAAAAAATATCAATGGAAATCAAATTTATCAACCCATGGAGGTCTGGATTTGGAGTCACCCTCAAAATTAAAGTGGAAAATCACACTACAGGCTGATCCAACTTTGATGTAATGTCCTTAAAACAAGTCAAAATGAGGCTCAGTAGTGTGTGTGGCCTCCACGTGCCTGTATGACCTCCCTACAATGCCTGGGCATGCTCCTGATGAGGTGGCGGATGGTCTCCTGAGGGATCTCCTCCCAGACTTGACTAAAGCATCCGCCAACTCCTGGACAGTGGTGCAACATGGCGTTGGTGGATGGAGTGAGAAATGATGTCCCGGATGTGCTCAATTGGATTCAGGTCTGGGGAACGGGCGGGCCAGTCCATAGCATCAATGCCAGCTCCTTGCAGGAACTGCTGACACACTCCAGCCACATGAGGTCTAGCATTGTCTTGCATTAGGAGGAACCCAGGGCCAACCGCACCAGCATATGGTCTCACAAGGGGTCTGAGGATCTCAACTCGGTACCTAATGGCAGTCAGGCTACCTCTGGCGAGCACATGGAGGGCTGTGCGGCCCCCCAAAGAAATGCCACCCCACACCATGACTGACCCACCGCCAAACCGGTCATGCTGGAGGATGTTGCAGGCAGCAGAACGTTCTCCACAGCGTCTCCAGACTCTATCACGTCTGTCACATGTGCTCAGTGTGAACCTGCTTTCATCTGTGAAGAGCACAGGGCGCCAGTGGCGAATTTGCCAATCTTGGTGTTCTCTGGCAAATGCCAAATGTCCTGCACGGTGTTGGGCTGAAGCACAACCCCCACCTGTGGACGTCGGGCCCTCATACCACCCTCATGGAGTCTGTTTCTGACCGTTTGAGCAGACACATGCACATTTGTGGCCTGCTGGAGGTCATTTTGCAGTGCTCTGGCAGTGCTCCTCCTGCTCCTCCTTGCACAAAGGCGGAGGAAGCAGTCCTGCTGCTGGGTTGTTGCCCTCCTACGGCCTCCTCCACGTCTCCTGATGTACTGGCCTGTCTCCTGGTAGCGCCTCCATGCTCTGGACACTACGCTGACAGACACAGCAAACCTTCTTGCCACAGCTCGCATTGATGTGCCATCCTGGATGGGCTGCACTACCTGAGCCACTTGTGTGGGTTGTAGACTCCGTCTCATGCTACCACTAGAGTGAAAGCACCGCCAGCATTCAAAAATGACCAAAAAATCAGCCAGGAAGCATAGGAACTGAGAAGTGGTCTGTGGTCACCACCTGCAGAACCACTTCTTTTTTGGGTTGTCTTGCTAATTGCCTATAATTTCCACCTGTTGTCTATTCCATTTGCACAACAGCATGTGCAATTTATTGTCAATCAGTGTTGCTTCCTAAGTGGACAGTTTGATTTCACAGAAGTGTGATTGACTTGGAGTTACATTGTGTTGTTTAAGTTTTCCCTTTATTTTTTTGAGCAGTGTATTTTTGTTCAGTATAGATAAAAACACAAAGCTTCCAGCAGAGGTCAGTGCTCTTCTGACAGCTGTCAGATGGTAGTGTGATGACCGAAGCTTCGACAGTCATCATCACGTAGTATTGTTACATTGATACGTTGTGTCGAATCAGTAGTGCTTTGAAAACTGCAACGGCGCATCAGACCTCAGGTTTTAATCGTCCAATCCCTAGTGTCCACTGAATGTTGACTAGCAACAAGAAAGTGGTACCTAAAGGACACCCACCATGAGTGCCCATTGAAGTGGCTCCAGACGAGGACATCTGAAATAAAAACCCTCCAACTTACAATATGGAGTAGAAAAACAAGTGGAGCAAACCAGACCAAACCAGACCAAACCAGACCAGACCAAACCAGACCAAACCAAACCAGACCAAACAAACCAAACCAGACCAGACCACACCAGACCAAACCAGACCAAACCAGACCAAACCAAACCAGACCAAACCAAACCAAACCAAACCAGACCACACCAAACCAGACCAGACCAAACCAAACCAAACCAGACCAAACCAGACCAGACCAAACCAGACCAAACCAAACCAGACCAAACAAACCAAACCAGACCAGACCACACCAGACCAAACCAGACCAAACCAGACCAAACCAGACCAGACCAGACCAAACCAGACCAGACCAAACCAGACCAAACCAAACCAGACCAAACCAAACCAAACCAGACCAGACCACACCAAACAAAACCAGACCAGACCAGACCAGACCAAACCAAACCAAACCAGACCAAACCAGACCAAACAAACCAGACCAGACCAGACCACACCACACCAAACCAAACCAGACCAAACCAGACCAAACCAGACCGAACCAAACCAAACCAAACCAGACCAAACCAAACCAAACCAGACCAAACCAAACCAAACTAAACTAAACCAAACCAAACCAAACCAAACCAGACCAAACCAAACCAAACCAAACCAAACCAAACCAGACCAAACCAAACCAAACCAAACCAAACCAGACCAAACCCTGGGAGATACAAGACAGAAAGACTTTGTTCATCAACTTAAAGAAGCAGAGCTACAAAGAGGTGCCAGTCTTCTAACATCTCTAAGGCCAACCAGAACACTGGACCAGCTGCTCTTCAATATCACATAACAGATGGAACCCTTCTGACTAAAGAGATGACAAGCAGAACACTGGACCAGCTGCTCTTCAATATCACATAACAGATGGAACCCTTCTGACTAAAGAGATGACAAGCAGAACACTGGACCAGCTGCTCTTCAATATCACATAACACATGGAACCCTTCTGACTAAAGAGATGACAACCAGAACACTGGACCAGCTGCTCTTAAATATCACATAACAGATGGAACCCTTCTGACTAAAGAGATGACAAGCCAGCACAGGCATAAGCATACTGTCTATTGAGGTGGTGCCAAGAGGTGCGGCCAACGTGCTAACGTCCAACCTCAAAATATAAATGGAAATACCAAAGCCTGTAACAACATGTAGTCGTGACTGATATCTTTCACCTCATCTCCCTGTTACTGTTTGTTAAGGTAGTTATAGACAGTGCAGCAACACAAGGCCACATTCCTCTCAGCCCTTCCACTCTCTCACGCTAATGTGTATTTATTAAAAGTAGACTATTTCTTTCAATCTGTTCTTTTCTAAACGTATCTGAGAATGTAGACAGAAGGGCTAAAATGGGCATGATAAATCTGAGGGGAAATCATTGATACATTCAGAAAGTATTTTTGCAACAAGTAGGAGATCTATATTATGTAAAGTAGGCTAGGTTATAATATATAATAGCGGTTTGTTAGTGATATGCAGATGGAGGTCTATACCTCAGCTATAGCCTACATATCCTAGATGACCAGCCTAAACCTGTTCATATCAGTTCACATAGGCTATCAGTAGCAGGATTGATCACCTACAAATCGGTTTTAAGCCCAAATAACAGGGCATGTAGCCTAGGCCAAATATTTTCACAACATTTCCTAAAGAGACCACCTGGGCCCGGTTTCCCAAAAGCACCTGAAGGCTAAGTTAATCGTTAGAACCTTTGTAGGAGCATTGTTAAATCTCCAAGCTGTTTCCCAAAACCATTGTTTCTTTATTTTTTACTATTTTCTACATTGTAGAATAATAGTGAATACATCAAAACTATGAAATAACACATATGGAATCATGTAGTAACCAAAAAAGTGTTAAACAAATCAAAATTATATGTTATATTTGAGTTTCTTTAAATAGCCACACTTTGCCTTGATGACAGCTTTGCACACTCTTGGCATTCTCTCAACCAGCTTCACCTGGAATGCTTTTCCAACAGTCTTGAAGGAGTTCCCATATATGCTGAGCACTTGTTGGCTGTTTTTCCTTTACTCTGCGGTCCGACTCATCCCAAACCATCTAAATTCGGTTGAGGTCAGGGAATTGTTGAGGGCAGGTCATCTGATGCAGCACTCCATCACTCTCCTTCTTGGTAAAATAGCCCTTACACAGCCTGGAGGTGTGTTGGGTCATTGTCCTGTTGAAAAACAAATGATAGTCCCACTTAGCCCAAACCAGATGGTTAAGAGTGCCTTGAATTCTAAATAAATCACAGACAGTGTCACCAGCAAAGCACCCCCACACCATCACACCTCCTCATCCATGCTTTACTGTGGGAAATACACATGCAGAGACCCACACCGCGTCTCACAAAGACACAGCGGTTGGAACCATAAATCTCAAATTTGGACTCCAGACCAAAGGACAAATTTGCACCGTTCTAAAGTCCATTGCTCTTGTTTCTTGGCCCAAGCAAGTCTCTTCTTATTGTTGGTGTCCTTTAGTGGTGGTTTCTTTGCAGCAATTCGACCATGAAGGCCTGATTCACACAGTCTCCTCTGAACAGTTGATGTTGAGATGTGTCTGTTACTTGAACTCTGTGAAGTATTTATTTGGGCTGCAATTTCTGAGGCTGGTAACTCTAATGAACTTATCCTCTGCAGCAGAGGTAACTCTGGGTCTTCCATTCCTTTGGCGGGCCTCATGAGGGCCAGTTTCATCATAGCGCTTTATGGTTTTTGCGACTGCACTTGAAGAAACTCTCAAAGTTCTTGAAATGTTCCGTATTGACTGACCTTCATGGCTTAAAATAATGATGGACTGTCATTTCTCTTTGCTTATTTGAGCTGTTCTTGCTATAATATGGACTTGGTCTTTTACCAAATAGGGTTATCTTCTGTATACCCCCCCTACCTTGTCACAGCACAACTGATTGGCTCATATGCATTAAGAAGGAAAGAAATTCAAAAAATTAACTTTTAAGAAGGCCCACCTGTTAATTGAAATGCGTTCCAGGTGACTACCTCATGAAGCTGGTTGAGAGAATGTCAAGAGTGTGCAAAGCTGTCATCAAGGCAAAGCGTGGCTATTTGAAGAATCTCAAATATAAAATATATTTTGATTTGTTTAACACTTTTTTGGTTACCATATGATTCCATATGTGTTATTTTATAGTTTTGATGTCTTCACTATTATTCTACAATGTAAAAATTAGCAAAAATAAAGAAAAACTCTTGAATGAGTTGGTGTCTCCAAACGTTTGACTGGTAGTGTATGTGCAAACAGATCCTGGAGGCGTCACTACAGATCCTGGTTCTATTCCAGGCTGTATCACAACCGGCTGTGATTGGGAGTCCCATAGGGCTGCGCACAATTGGCCCGGCGTCGTCTGGGGTAGGCCGTCATTGTAAATAAGAATTTGTTCTTACCTGACTTGCCTACTTAATTAAAGGTTACATTTAAAAAAGGTTGAGTCTCTAGATGGATGGATTTGAACTGGGACTGGTTATCTCCGAACTCTGAGACCATGTCATTTGTTATATTTCACCCTATTGATAAAGGACGCTAGATGGCTGAACCCAGAAGACAACTCTAAATCAACACTAACTGATATTATCCTAAAATCCTTTCACTCATATTGTTGTGTCTCTTTGTTCAACGGATGTCGGGAAGCCTATGATATCAATAGTGTAGCAAACAGCGGGCAGGGCGGTAAAGCCAGGTCGCTGGCCAAAAAGGCAAACACCCTACGCATCGCAGCAATGGGAATTGTAACCTGACTCACACTGTCCCTTACAAAAGTCCCGTGCTTCGACTACTCAGACCCCTCACATGTCCGGGCCATACATTCTCTTGGCCTCACAGACACCATACCACTTCTGACACCAATGTAGCGAACAGCGGAGCAGGGAAGCGAACCCAGGTTGCATGTGTAAAAGGCAAACAACCTACGCATCGCGCCAATTGGGTTACTTGGTTGGAATTGTGACGTGGCTCATTTAGCAAGGATCACAACACTAAATTGGAACTATGATACAATTACATTTATCATATCAAATGTTAAATGTAGAACTATAATATATGAATATATTGAATTTGACTTGCAAACATTCAGTAGCGCCATTTTGTATGATTAAACTGACACGTACCTGTCTCATTAGAAGTCGACTGTTAGGTCTGAGTGTTTTACTTCCATTCACTGTACTAAAATTACACCATACATTTAATTTCTCTAAACACTTTACAATCATTCCTGGAAAGATTCTCACCTTGTAGCCTGAATTCACAACCAGAACATGTCAAGTCATTGAGATATTTTCAGTTCTGCTGAAAGAGCACCTTCCTGATGACTAGCGCTCTGTATATTCTAATGGGTGAGGTCTGATCTGGAATGTGAAGCTAACTGAAGCTAACTTTAGAAAACCAGTATATCTAGCTTGCATCATAGTACACCCCTCAGGCTAAGTTCAGGTTACAGCATGAGGCAGGCATCAACAGCCGAGTTGTAGGCTACTACCTGGGTTGTATTCATTAGTTTACTCAGCAGACAACAGTTTTAAAATGTTGCATAAACAGTTTACTCCAAACGCTGTACAACGTGACCTAAACGCTTTCTGTTGCCAAACGTTTTGCTACGGTGGGCACTAATCTTTCCACAATATTTATTAGTCTCTCTTTCACACAAAATACCGTCCTGAGTGAAAAGAGTTAACAGTAGATTAGAAAGAGAAAATGTTTTTGCTTGTTGTGTTTTAAGCCTGTTTTGAGAAGACAAGTCTATAGACCTATGATACAGTACACTCTTAGAAAAAAGAGTTCCAAAAGGGTCCTCTGGCTGTCCCCACAGGAGAACGCTTTTGGGTTCCAGGTAGAACCCTTCTGCCTTCCATGTAGAACCCATGTAGAACCACAATGGGCACAGAACGAATTCACATCCCGCATCTAATTTATATTGAAAACATGTTAAGGAGAGTAGGCCTATTATAACACTATAACAATATAATCAACTGTATTAATACACATAACAATATCATCAACTATATTAACACACATAACAATATCATCAACTATATTAATACACATAACAATATAATCAACTATATGAATACACATAACAATATCATCAACTATATTAATACACATAACAATATCATCAATTATATGAATACACATAACAATATCATCAACTATATGAATACACATATTATTATTATATATCCTCTCTCCCCAGGGGTAACAGCTCCTCTCTCCCCAGGGGTAACAGCTCCTCTCTCCCCAGGGGTAGCAGCTCCTCTCTCTCCAGGGGTAGCAGCTCCTCTCTCCCCAGGGGTAGCAGCTCCTCTCTCTCCAGGGGTAACAGCTCCTCTCTCCCCAGGGGTAACAGCTCCTCTCTCTCCAGGGGTAGCAACTCCTTTCTCCCCAGGGGTAGCAACTCCTCTCTCCCCAGGGGTAGCAACTCCTCTCTCTCCAGGGGTAGCAGCTCCTCTCTCCCCAGGGGTAGCAACTCCTCTCTCCCCAGGGGTAGCAACTCCTCTCTCCCCATGGGGGTAGCAGCTCCTCTCTCCCCAGGGGTAACAGCTCCTCTCTCTCCAGGGGTAGCAACTCCTTTCTCCCCAGGGGTAGCAACTCCTCTCTCCCCAGGGGTAGCAACTCCTCTCTCCCCAGGGGTAGCAACTCCTCTCTCCCCAGGGGTAGTAACTCCTCTCTCTCCAGGGGTAGAAGTTCCTCTCTCCCAGAGGTAACAGTAATGGTAGTCGATGGTGGTGGTTGTAGCTGTGACTGGAATGAGGCATGTCCAGGGGCTTTTCTAGGATTTGAAGACAAAGCCAGTATGGGGGTCTAGGGGCATTTCAACAGATACATGCAGGAATTTGATGCACTTTGAGATGAACATTGAGAGATTACTGTGGAACACTCTCTACTCTGGAACACTCTCTACCATGGAACACTCTCTACCATGGAACACTCTCACTCTGGAACACTCTCTACCATGGAACACTCTCTCACTCTGGAAAACTCTCTACCATGGAATACTCTCTACTCTGGAACAATCTCTACTCTGGAACACTCTCTACTCTGGAACACTCTCTACCATGGAACACTCTCTCACTCTGGAACACTGTCTACTCTGGAACACTCTCTACTCTGGAACACTCTCTACTCTGGAACACTCTCTTCTCTGGAACACTCTCTACCCTGGAACACTCTCTACTCTGGAACACTCTCTACTCTGGAACACTCTCTACCATGGAACACTCTCACTCTGGAACACTCTCTACCGTGGAACACTCTCACTCTGAAACACTCTCTACTATGGAACGCTATCTCACTCTGGAACACTCTCTACTCTGGAACACTCTCTACCATGGAACACTCTCTCAATCTGGAACACTGTCTACTCTGGAACACTCTCTACTCTGGAACACTCTCTACTCTGGAACACTCTCTACTCTGGGACACTCTCTACCCTGGAACACTCTCTACTCTGGAACACTCTCTACTCTGGAACACTCGCTACCATGGAACACTCTCACTCTGGAACACTCTCTACCGTGGAACACTCTCACTCTGGAACACTCTCTACCATGGAACACTCTCTCACTCTGGAACACTCTCTTCTCGGGGACACTCTCTATCATGGAACACTCTCTACTCTGGAACACTCTCTACTCTGGAACACTCTCTACCGTGGAACACTCTCACTCTGGAACACTCTCTACCATGGAACACTCTCTCACTCTGGAACACTCTCTTCTTGGGAACACTCTATATCATGGAACACTGTCTACTCTGGAACACTCTCTACTCTGGAACACTCTCTACTCTGGAACACTCTCTGCCATGGAACACTCTCTCAGTCTGGAACACTCTCTACTCTGGAACACTCTCTACCATGGAACACTCTCTCACTCTGGAACACTCTCTACTCTGGAACACTCTCTACTCTGGAACACTCTCTACCATGGAACACTCTCTACTCTGGAACACTCTCTACTCTGGAACACTCTCTACTCTGGAACACTCTCTACCATGGAACACTCTCTACTCTGGAACACTCTATACTCTGGAACACTCTCTACTCTGGAACACTCTCTACCATGGAACACTCTCTACTCTGGAACACTCTCTACTTTGGAACACACTCTACTCTGGAAAACTCTCTACCATGAAACACTCTCTCACTCTGGAACACTGTCTACTCTGGAACACTCTCTACTCTGGAAAACTCTATACCCTGGAACACTCTCTACTCTGGAACACTCTCTACTTTGGAACACTCTCTACCATGGAACACTCTCTACTCTGGAACACTTTGTACTCTGGAACACTCTCTACTCTGGAACACTCTCTACCATGGAACTCTCTCTCACTCTGGAACACTCTCTACTCTGGAACACTCTCTACTCTGGAACACTCACTACTCTGGAACACTCTCTACCAAGGAACTCTGTCTCACTCTGGAACACTCTCTACTCTGGAACACTCTCTACTCGGGAACACTCTCTACTCTGGAACACTCTCTACTCTGGAACACTCTCTACTCTGGAACACTCTCTACTCTGGAACACACTCTACTCTGGATCACTCTCTACCATGGAACACTCTCTCACTCTGGAACACTGTCTACTCTGGAACACTCTCTACTCTGGAACACTCTCTACTCTGGAACACTCTCTACTCTGGAACACTCTCTACTATGGAACACTCTCTACTCTGGAACACTCTCTACCATGGAACACTCTCTACCATGGAACACTATCTACTATGGAACACTCTCTACCCTGGAACACTCTCTACTCTGGAACACTCTCTACCATGGAACACTCTCTACTCTGGAACACTCTCTACTCTGGAACACTCTCTACTCTGGAACACTCTCTACCATGGAACACTCTCTACTATGGAACACACTCTACTCTGGAACACTCTCTACTCTGGAACACTCTCTACTCTGGAACACTCTCTACCATGGAACACTCTCACTCTGGAACACTCTCTACCATGAAACACTCTCACTCTGGAACACTCTCTACCATGGAACACTCTCTCACTCTGGAAAACTCTCTACCATGGAACACTCTCTACTCTGGAACAATCTCTACTCTGGAACACCCTCTACTCTGGAACACTCTCTACCCGGGAACACTCTCTACTCTGTAACACTTTCTACCATGGAACAATCTCTCACTCTGGAACACTGTCTACTCTGGAACACTCTCTACTCTGGAACACTCTGTACTCTGGAACACTCTCTACCGTGGAACACTCTCTACTCTGGAACACTCTCTACAATGGAACACTCTCTCACTCTGGAACACTCTCTACTCCGGAACACTCTCTATCATGGAACACTCTCTACTCTGGAACACTCTCTACTCTGGAACACTCTCTGCCATGGAACACTCTCTCACTATGGAACACTCTCTACTCTGGAACACTCTCTACCATGGAACACTCTCTCACTCTGGAACACTCTCTACTCTGGAACACTCTCTACTCTGGAACACTCTCTACTCTGGAACACTCTCTACCCTGGAACACTCTCTACTCTGGAACACTCTCTACTCTGGAACACTCTCTACTCTGGAACACTCTCTCACTCTGGAACACTCTCTACTCTGGAACACTCTCTACCATGGAACACTCTCTACCATGGAACACTCTATACTATGGAACACTCTATACCCTGGAACACTCTCTACTCTGGAAAACTCTCTACTCTGGAACACTCTCTACCATGGAACACTCTCACTCTGGAACACTCTCTACCATGGAACACTCTCACTCTGGAACACTCTCTACCATGGAACACTCTCTCACTCTGGAAAACTCTCTACCATGGAACACTCTCTACTCTGGAACAATCTCTACTCTGGAACACTCTCTACTCTGGAACACTCTCTACTCTGGAACACTCTCTACTCTGGAACACACTCTACTCTGGAACACTCTCTACTCTGGAACACTCTCTACTCTGGAACACACTCTACTCTGGAACACTCTCTACCATGGAACACTCTCTCACTCTGGAACACTGTCTACTCTGGAACACTCTCTAGTCTGGAACACTCTCTACTCTGGAATACTCTCTAATCTGGAAAAATCTCTACCCTGGAACACTCTCTACTCTGGAACACTCTCTACCATAGAACACTCTCACTCTGGAACACTCTCTACCATGGAACACTCTCTCACTCTAGAACACTCTCTACTCTGGAACACTCTCTACCATGGAACACGTTCTACTCTGGAACACTCTCTACCATGGAACACTCTCTACTCTGGAACACTCTCTACCCTGGAACACTATCTACCTGGAACACTCTCTACTCTGGAACACTCTGTACTCTGGAACACTCTCTACCATGGAACAATCTCTCACTCTGGAACACTCTCTACTCTGGAACACTCTCTACCATGGAACACTCTCACTCTGGAACACTCTCTACCATGGAACACTCTCTCACTCTGGAACACTCTCTACTCTGGAACACTCTCTACCATGGAACACTCTCACTCTGGAACACTCTCTACCATGGAAAACTCTCTCACTCTGGAACACTCTCTACTCTGGAACACTCTCTACTCTGGAACACTCTCTACTCTGGAACACTCTCTTCCATAGAACACTCTCTACTCTGGAACACTCTCTACCATGGAACACTCTCTCACTCTGGAACAATCTCTACTCTGGAACAATCTCTACTCTGGAACACTCTCTACTCTGGAACAATCTCTACTCTGGAACACTCTCTACTCTGGAACAGTCTCTACTCTGGAACACACTCTACCATGGAACACTCTCTCACTCTGGAACAATCTCTACTCTGGAACACTCTCTACTCTGGAACACACTCTTCTCTGGAACACTCTCTAACATGGAACACTCTCTCACTCTGGAACACTGTCTACTCTGGAACACTCTCTACTCTGGAACACACTATACTCTGGAACACTCTCTACCATGGAACACTCTCTCACTCTGGAACACCGTCTACTCTGGAACACTCTCTACTCTGGAACACTCTCTACCATGGAACACTCTCACTCTGGAACACTCTCTACCCTGGAACACTCTATCATGGAACACTCTCTACTCTGGAACACTATCTAGACTGGAACACTCTCTACTCTGGAACACTCTCTACTCTGGAACACTCTCTACTCTGGAACACTCTCTACTCTGTAACACTCTCTACTCAGGAACATTCTCTACTCTGGAACACTGTCTACTCTGGAACACTCTCTACTCTGGAACACTCTCTACCCTGGAACACTCTATCATGGAACACTCTCTACTCTGTAACACTCTCTACTCTGGAACACTCTCTACTCTGGAACACTCTCTACCATGGAACACTCTCACTCTGGAACACTCTCTACCATGAAACACTCTCACTCTGGAACACTCTCTACCATGGAACACTCTCTCACTCTGGAAAACTCTCTACCATGGAACACTCTCTACTCTGGAACAATCTCTACTCTGGAACATCCTCTACTCTGGAACACTCTCTACCCGGGAACACTCTCTACTCTGGAACACTCTCTACCATGGAACACTCTCTCACTCTGGAACACTGTCTACTCTGGAACACTCTCTACTCTGGAACACTCTCTACCGTGGAACACTCTCTACTCTGGAACACTCTCTACCATGGAACACTCTCTCACTCTGGAACACTCTCTACTCCGGAACACTCTCTATCATGGAACACTCACTACTCTGGAACACTCTCTACTCTGGAACACTCTCTGCCATGGAACACTCTCTCACTATGGAACACTCTCTACTCTGGAACACTCTCTACCATGGAACACTCTCTCACTCTGGACACTGTCTACTCTGGAACACTCTCTACTCTGGAACACTCTCTACTCTGGAACACTCTCTACCGTGGAACACTCTCTACTCTGGAACACTCTCTACCATGGAACACTCTCTCACTCTGGAACACTCTCTACTACGGAACACTCTCTATCATGGAACACTCTCTACTCTGGAACACTCTCTACTCTGGAACACTCTCTGCCATGGAACACTCTCTCACTATGGAACACTCTCTACTCTGGAACACTCTCTACCATGGAACACTCTCTCACTCTGGACACTGTCTACTCTGGAACACTCTCTACTCTGGAACACTCTCTACTCTGGAACACTCTCTACCGTGGAACACTCTCTACTCTGGAACACTCTCTACCATGGAACACTCTCTCACTCTGGAACACTCTCTACTACGGAACACTCTCTATCATGGAACACTCTCTACTCTGGAACACTCTCTACTCTGGAACACTCTCTGCCATGGAACACTCTCTCACTATGGAACACTCTCTACTCTGGAACACTCTCTACCATGGAACACTCTCTCACTCTGGAACACTCTCTACTCTGGAAAACTCTCTACTCTGGAACACTCTCTACTCTGGAACACTCTCTACCCTGGAACACTCTCTACTCTGGAACACTCTCTACTCTGGAACACTCTCTACTCTGGAACACTCTCTACTCTGGAACACTCTCTCACTCTGGAACACTCTCTACTCTGGAACACTCTCTACCATTGAACACTCTCTACCATGGAACACTCTATACTATGGAACACTCTATACCCTGGAACACTCTCTACTCTGGAAAACTCTCTACTCTGGAACACTCTCTACCATGGAACACTCTCACTCTGGAACACTCTCTACCATGGAACACTCTCACTCTGGAACACTCTCTACCATGGAACACTCTCTCACTCTGGAAAACTCTCTACCATGGAACACTCTCTACTCTGGAACAATCTCTACTCTGGAACACTCTCTACTCTGGAACACTCTCTACTCTGGAACACTCTCTACTCTGGAACACACTCTACTCTGGAACACTCTCTACTCTGGAACACTCTCTACTCTGGAACACACTCTACTCTGGAACACTCTCTACCATGGAACACTCTCTCACTCTGGAACACTGTCTACTCTGGAACACTCTCTAGTCTGGAACACTCTCTACTCTGGAATACTCTCTAATCTGGAAAAATCTCTACCCTGGAACACTCTCTACTCTGGAACACTCTCTACCATAGAACACTCTCACTCTGGAACACTCTCTACCATGGAACACTCTCTCACTCTAGAACACTCTCTACTCTGGAACACTCTCTACCATGGAACACGTTCTACTCTGGAACACTCTCTACCATGGAACACTCTCTACTCTGGAACACTCTCTACCCTGGAACACTATCTACCTGGAACACTCTCTACTCTGGAACACTCTGTACTCTGGAACACTCTCTACCATGGAACAATCTCTCACTCTGGAACACTCTCTACTCTGGAACACTCTCTACCATGGAACACTCTCACTCTGGAACACTCTCTACCATGGAACACTCTCTCACTCTGGAACACTCTCTACTCTGGAACACTCTCTACCATGGAACACTCTCACTCTGGAACACTCTCTACCATGGAAAACTCTCTCACTCTGGAACACTCTCTACTCTGGAACACTCTCTACTCTGGAACACTCTCTACTCTGGAACACTCTCTTCCATAGAACACTCTCTACTCTGGAACACTCTCTACCATGGAACACTCTCTCACTCTGGAACAATCTCTACTCTGGAACAATCTCTACTCTGGAACACTCTCTACTCTGGAACAATCTCTACTCTGGAACACTCTCTACTCTGGAACAGTCTCTACTCTGGAACACACTCTACCATGGAACACTCTCTCACTCTGGAACAATCTCTACTCTGGAACACTCTCTACTCTGGAACACACTCTTCTCTGGAACACTCTCTAACATGGAACACTCTCTCACTCTGGAACACTGTCTACTCTGGAACACTCTCTACTCTGGAACACACTATACTCTGGAACACTCTCTACCATGGAACACTCTCTCACTCTGGAACACCGTCTACTCTGGAACACTCTCTACTCTGGAACACTCTCTACCATGGAACACTCTCACTCTGGAACACTCTCTACCATGGAACACTCTCACTCTGGAACACTCTCTACCCTGGAACACTCTATCATGGAACACTCTCTACTCTGGAACACTATCTAGACTGGAACACTCTCTACTCTGGAACACTTTCTACTCTGGAACACTCTCTACTCTGGAACACTCTCTACTCTGTAACACTCTCTACTCAGGAACATTCTCTACTCTGGAACACTGTCTACTCTGGAACACTCTCTACTCTGGAACACTCTCTACCCTGGAACACTCTATCATGGAACACTCTCTACTCTGGAACACTCTCTAGACTGGAACACTCTCTACTCTGGAACACTCTCTACTCTGGAACACTCTCTACTCTGGAACACTCTCTACTCTGTAACACTCTCTACTCAGGAACACTCTCTACTCTGGAACACTGTCTACTCTGGAACACTCTCTACTCTGTAACACTCTCTACTCTGGAACACTCTCTACTCTGGAGCATTCTCTACCATGGAACACTCTCTACTCTGGAACACTCTCTCACTCTGGAACACTCTCTACTCTGTAACACTCTCTACTCTGGAACACTCTCTACTCTGGAACACTCACTACCATGGAACACTCTCTACTCTGGAACACTCTCTACTCTGGAACACTCTCTACCATGGAACACCTTCTACTCTGGAACATTCTCTACCATGGAACACTCTCTACTCTGGAACACTATCTACTCTGGAACATTCTCTACCATGGAACACTCTCTACTCTGGAACACTATCTACTCTGTAACACCTTCTACTCTGGAACACTCTCTACCATGGAACACTCTCTACTCTGTAACACTCTCTACTCTGGAATACTCTCTACTCTGGAACACTCTCTACTCTGGAACACTCTCTACTCTGGAAAACTCTCTTCCAAGGAACACTCTCTACTCTGGAACACTCTCTACTCTGGAACACTCTCGACCATGGAAAACTCTCTACTCTGGAAAAATCTCTACTCTGGAAAACTCTCTACCATGGAACACTCTCTCACTCTGGAAAACTCTCTACCATGGAACACTCTCTACTCTGTAACAATCTCTACTCTGGAACACTCTCTACTCTGGAACTCTCTCTACCCGGGAACACTCTCTACTCTGGAACACTCTCTACATTGGAACACACTCTACTCTGGAAAACTCTCTACCATGAAACACTCTCTCACTCTGGAACACTGTCTACTCTGGAACACTCTCTACTCTGGAACACTCTCTACTCTGGAACAATCTCTGCCATGGAACACTCTCTCACTCTGGAACACTCTCTACTCTGGAACACTCTCTACCATGGAACACTCTCTCACTCTGGAACACTGTCTACTCTGGAACACTCTCTACTCTGTAACACTCTCTACTCTGGAACACTCTCTACTCTGGAACATTCTCTACCATGGAACACTCTCTACTCTGGAACACTCTCTCACTCTGGAACACTCTCTACTCTGTAACACTCTCTACTCTGGAACACTCTCTACTCTGGAACACTCACTACCATGGAACACTCTCTACTCTGGAACACTCTCTACTCTGGAACACTCTCTACCATGGAACACCTTCTACTCTGGAACATTCTCTACCATGGAACACTCTCTACTCTGGAACACTATCTACTCTGGAACATTCTCTACCATGGAACACTCTCTACTCTGGAACACTATCTACTCTGTAACACCTTCTACTCTGGAACACTCTCTACCATGGAACACTCTCTACTCTGTAACACTCTCTACTCTGGAATACTCTCTACTCTGGAACACTCTCTACTCTGGAACACTCTCTACTCTGGAAAACTCTCTTCCAAGGAACACTCTCTACTCTGGAACACTCTCTACTCTGGAACACTCTCGACCATGGAAAACTCTCTACTCTGGAAAAATCTCTACTCTGGAAAACTCTCTACCATGGAACACTCTCTCACTCTGGAAAACTCTCTACCATGGAACACTCTCTACTCTGTAACAATCTCTACTCTGGAACACTCTCTACTCTGGAACTCTCTCTACCCGGGAACACTCTCTACTCTGGAACACTCTCTACATTGGAACACACTCTACTCTGGAAAACTCTCTACCATGAAACACTCTCTCACTCTGGAACACTGTCTACTCTGGAACACTCTCTACTCTGGAACACTCTCTACTCTGGAACAATCTCTGCCATGGAACACTCTCTCACTCTGGAACACTCTCTACTCTGGAACACTCTCTACCATGGAACACTCTCTCACTCTGGAACACTTTCTACTCTGGAACATTCTCTACTCTGGAATACTCTCTACTCTGGAAAACTCTCTACCCTGGAACACTCTCTACTCTGGAACACTCTCTACTCTGGAACACTCTATACTCTGGAACACTCTCTACTCTGGAACACTCTCTACCATGGAACACTCTCTCTCTGGAACACTCTCTACCATAGAACACTCTCAATCTGGAACACTCTCTACCATGGAACACTCTCTCACTCTGGAACACTCTCTACCATGGAACACTCTCTACTCTGGAACACTCTCTACTCTGGAATACTCTCTACTCTGGAACACTCTCTACCATGGAACACTCTCTCACTCTGGAACACTCTCTACCATGGAACACTCTCTACCCTGGAACACTATCTACCCTGGAACACTCTCTACTCTGGAACACTCACTACCATGGAACAATCTCTCACTCTGGAACACTCTCTACTCTGGAACACTCTCTACCATGGAACACTCTCACTCTGGAACACTTTCTACCATGGAACACTCTCTCACTCTGGAACACTCTCTACTCTGGAACACTCTCTACCATGGAACACTCTCACTCTGGAACACTCTCTACCATGGAACACTCTCTACTCTGGAACACTCTCTACTCTGGAACACTTTCTGCCATGGAACACTCTCTACTCTGGAACACTCTCTACCGTGGAACACTCTCTACTCTGGAACACTCTCTACTCTGGAACACTCTCTGCCATGGAACACTCTCTACTCTGGAACACTCTCTACTCTGGAACACTCTCTACTCTGGAACACTCTCTACTCTGGAACACTCTCACTCTGGAACAATCTCTACCATGGAGCACTCTCTCACTCTGGAAAACTCTCTACTCTGGAACACTCTCTACTCTGGAACACTCTCTACTCTGGAACAGTCTCTGCCATGGAACACTCTCTACTCTGGAACACTCTCTACCATGGAACACTCTCTCACTCTGGAACACTCTATACTCTGGAACACTCTCTACTCTGGAACAGTCTCTGCCATGGAACACTCTCTACTCTGGAACACTCTCTACCATGTAACACTCTCTACTCTGGAACACTGTCTACTCTGGAACACTCTCTACTCTGGAACACTCTCTACTCTGGAACACTCTCTACTCTGGAACACTCTCTACTCTGGAACACTCTCTACCATGGAACACTCTCTACCATGGAACACATACATCTACAGTGTATTGCCAAAAATCACTCAATAACTTTATAACATAGACTCTGACCTGTCCAATGAGCCAAACTGATTAAAGAATCCCACAGTACACAAACTCTCTCTCTCTCTCTCTCTCTCTCTCTCTCTCTCTCTCTCTCTCTCTCTCTCTTCTCTCTCTCTCTCTCTCTCTCTCTCTCTCTCTCTCTCTCTCTCTCTCTCTCACACACACACACCAAAAACTAAAAAAATCACATCAAACAAAACAGTATTGTGCTTTTAAAACTCACATCACTGTGATTGATCCATTTGAAGAAAGAAGTTCAACAGGTTGAAACAGTGAAAAACATGGTCGTTGTGGATGTTGTATATTAGAGTTTATGTATATACGTAGGCTATATATGAGCGCAAACCCGAAAAAAACTAATGATAAAATAATGATTGAACCATTATCCAATACATAGCCTACTGCATATTACACACGGCAGAAAAACATTAAAAACAGAAAAAGGATTGAAGATGTCTTCGGTACATAATTGGTCTAGCCTTGACTCCACAATTAAACAAATTCTAGTAATGTCCTTTGAGTGATGACTGTATTATTATACATACTGGATGGACTGGTTACCTTATGTTACACTCCACACTTCCTATCCATGAGTCTGGGAGAGAACGTATTGGCCCAGGCGTTGCTGTTGGTTCATTGATTGTGCAGGGCAGCTTACAGAGTTAGCCTTCCGGTTTACAGAATTAGATTTTAATATAGTCTAGTAATAGGAAGAAAACTAATATATTTATAATTAATAGGCAGACATTACCGTTAGCTACAGAATATCTCACCACCATGCGTTTCCATCTCCTCCCCTCTGTCCTTCATTCATTTTTCGAGCGCGCAGAGAGAAGGGCTGTCAACAGTTTAGTGAAATATGTTTCCTTGTGAAAACATGTTACTATTGATGATCCAAAACAGATTCCACCTGGTTTCCCAAATGAAGCACTGGGTAGCTGCAGGAACAGGGTTGGAGAGCCCATGGCATACAGAGTTTGGCCGGAATATCACCTGTCGGGCAGCGAGAGGCTGCATGCTCCTCAAACAGTGGTGGGGTTTTGGAGTGAAATAACCAGAGTATACACAGCATATGATTGAAAAACTAAAAACGAACAGGCAGGAAAGCAGCATCCATTCACTAGTCGAGCTGTTCCCCTGACCCTGTTCATGCCCATTTGATAATCGGACATTATAAATCGAAACCAATTGTAAAATATTAAGGCCAGGCACCACAGGCAAAACATTGTGATTTTGCTTCCATCTGTCAATGTTCCGATTTTGGGATATTTTGGAACTATAACTTCCATACTTTCACAAAATGTACAATTACATCGGCAATAATGTATATAAATACTTGATTTGTATCATTTTATCCCAACTCCGTCAACTACACCAGGCATAAATGTAGTTTTTGTTAGCATGTTTCATGTAGAACTTCAACCGCTATTTTTCAAACTCTCCATGTTGAATCATATATAATTCAACCGCTATTTTTCAAACTCTCCATGTTGAATCATATATAATTCAACCGCTATTTTTCAAACTCTCCATGTTGAATCATATATAATTCAACAGCTATTTTTCAAACTCTCCATGTTGAATCACATATAATTCAACAGCTATTTTTTAAACTCTCCATGTTGAATCCTTAATAATTCAACCGCTATTTTTCAAACTCTCCATGTTGAATCATATATAATTCAACAGCTATTTTTCAAACTTTCCATGTTGAATCATATATAATTCAACCGCTATTTTTCAAACTCTCCATGTTGAATCATATATAATTCAACCGCTATTTTTCAAACTCTCCATGTTGAATCATATATAATTCAACCGCTATTTTTCAAACTCTCCATGTTGAATCATATATAATTCAACCGCTATTTTTCAAACTCTCCATGTTGAATCATATATAATTCAACCGCTATTTTTCAAACTCTGATTGGTTACTGACATTTTTTAATGGCACTTTCCGGCAACCTGATTGGTTACTGGCATTTTAATGGCACTTTCCGGCAACCTGATTGGTTAAAAGGCCTCACGTGCCGCACAGCGCTATTTTTCCATCATTGTCTTTTGATGAACGAAAACATGTTCTATCATAGTAGCTCAAAATTGATCAGAAATTACTACTCTGCTTTGCTCTTTGCAATTTTTCATTTTTGTTCTTCCTCCTCCTTGTACCCCTATTTTTACAGTACTGTACCCTGCATCTCACAAACTTGTCCTTTGTCTCTGTGATACTGTAATTCTTGTTCTTTGTTGATATGAACCTGCAACCAGTCAAAATCTATTGAGCAGTAAGTACTGTTAACAAAAGCCCAATGTTCAGGGCCATACAATGTGTCCATTGTACAGTATACAGCCTACAATGCACTGTACTACAGTATACAATACTAAAAGGGACAAAAATCAAAGGAGTGAACATGTGATCAATGTGCTTCTTCTTGTCTTTGGGCTGGGTCAGGCCAGAGCACTTCGTCCACATCACAAGCAATATTGTCCCTCCTGAGGCAACGGGGGAAGAAGCCTCTTGTGTGCCGTATCCAGCCCTGACATGATTCCTCACCTATATCACCACAGGCTAAATCCTTGGCTTGCAGCAGATTTACTCTGGTGTAGGGTTGTCTATCATACACTTTCCATCTCCAAGAGGAGAAAAACTCCTCAATCGAATTCAGGAAAGGCGAGTATGGAGGGAGGTACAAGTTCATAAACTGCCCATTGATGTTAAACCATTCCCTTACCTGAGCAGCTCGGTGGAAACTGACGTTGTCCCACACTATCACATAGGTGGGAATGGGATTCTCATTTAGCTCTTGACCCTGCTGCTCTTGAACCTGCTGCTCAAATAAAATATATCTTAGATTGGCAATAGATCTTAGAAGGTGCCGGGTGTTATACGGCCCGAGTGTAACATGGTGATGTAGAACGCCATGGTTGCCGATAGCAACACAGATTGTGACATCGCCACCTCGTTGACCAGGGACTTCAACAACGGCCCGCTGTCCAATTGTTATGATTTAACTGGATAGAACCCAAATGCAGACAAGTACACCAAGCCAGAGAAGTTTTAACAAGTTTATTATAATGTTCAATAGTCCAGGTTTCCAATAAATGGGGAAGAGCAAGTCCAGGTTACAGGGAGGGTAACAGATCCAGGTCAGGGCAGGGGTGGTACCGTAATGTCCTAGTGTCCGTGGTGAGTCCAAAGGAGAGGTCCGATAGTGGAGAGCAGGATGGTGGTGGCAGGAGTGAAGCGGAGGCAGGAGTCAGGTTCCAAATATATGGTTGTCTTGACTATGATCTGACGATGAGTGGCAAGTTTGACCGGGTCTTAAAGGGCTGAGGTGATTATGGTGAATGAGCTGCAGCTGGAACCCTGACTCCCGCACACCAGACTTCACTCCTGCAATCAAGGACAAACAGAGGGGAGGGGAAGAGCAGAGAGAGAGCTACCTAGCAGCAGTAGGCCTAACAGTACCCCCCCCTCTACGGACGCCACCTGGCGGCCGACAGGGTTTATCGGGATGTAACCGATGAAATTCACGGACCAGAGCAGGATCCACAATGAAGCTCCAGGGCACCCAGGAACGTTCCTCAGGACCATAACCCTCCCAATCCACCAGGTAATGGAAACCACGACCCCGGCGGCGAACATCCAGAAGTCGCCGGACAGTGTAGACAGGACCCCCACCCACGATCCTGGGCGGAGGAGGGGGACGAGAGGGCGGGCACAGAGGGCTGACAGACACAGGCTTGATCTGGGATACATGAAAAGTGGAATGAACCCGTAGGGAGGCAGGAAGCTGTAGCTTAACCGCGCAGGGGTTAACAATAGACAGTATCTTGAACGGTCCTATAAAACGCGGCGCCATCTTCTTAGATTCTACTTTCAATGGAAGATCACGTGACTTAAGCCATACCTCTTGACCAGGAGAGTAACCGGGAGCCTGGGACCGGTGACGGTTGGCTTGCCTCTGCATGTACGACGAAGCTCGGGACAGAGCTACCCTGGCCTTCCTCCAGACCTTGAAGCAGCGGCGCATGTGGGACTGCACCGAGGGTACCGCCAGTTCCCTCTCTTGAGAAGGGAACAGGGGAGGTTGATAACCCAGAGCACACAGAAAGGGAGACAAACCAGAGGAAGCGTTAGTCAAGGTGTTATGAGCATATTCCACCCAGGGGAGCATGGAGCTCCAAGACCCAGGGTTAGACCCTGTGACACAGCGGAGAGCGGTCTCCATCTCCTGGTTCGCTCTCTCGGCTTGCCCGTTGGTCTGGGGGTGATATCCAGAGGACAGGCTGGATGTGATGCCCAAAGCTTTACAGAAAGCTTTCCATACCTGGGAGACAAACTGGGGATCCCTGTCGGAGACAATATCAGTGGGCAGACCATGAGAGCGGAACACATGTTCAACCAAAATATCAGCCGTCTCTCTGGCAGTGGGCAGTTTAGGTAGGGCCAAAAAATGAGCAAACTTAGAAAAACGATCAATCACAGTAAGAATGACAGTCTTTCCAGACGAGGGGGGAAGTCCAGTGACAAAATCCAAAGCAATGTGGGACCAGGGCCGGCTGGGTATTGGCAGAGGTCGTAGATGACCAGCGCTGGCCTGGGTGGAGTTCTTACTTCGTGCACAGACCGTACAAGCAGCAATGAAGGCTCGAGTGTCCGCCTCCATCCTGGGCCACCAGAACTTCCGTCGCACAAAGTCAAGGGTCCGAGTAACTCCAGGGTGACAGGTAAGGGGAGACGAGTGAGCCCACTGAAGTACCTGGGAGCGAACAGACTCAGGGACAAACAACCGGTTAGGAGGACCGCTCCCAGGGTCAGCTTGATGATGTTGAGCCTGTCTAACAATCCCTTCGATGTCACATGTAATGGCTGCAATACTGCAGGTAGGAGGCAAGATGGGTTCAGGGTTACTACCAGTATCAACAGCAGAATGAACACGAGACAGGGCGTCAGGCTTGACGTTGCGTGACCCAGGACGGTAAGACAGAGAAAAATTGAATCTCCCAAAAAATAGTGCCCACCTGGCTTGACGGGGATTGAGCTGCTTAGCTGACTGGATGTATGCCAGATTCTTGTGATCCGTCCAAACGATGAAGGGTTGTTCCGCCCCCTCCAACCAATGCCGCCACTCCTCGAGAGCCAGCTTAACGGCGAGCAGTTCACGATTGCCAACATCATAATTCCTCTCTGCCTGAGAAAGCTTCCGTGAAAGAAAAGCACAGGGATGCAGTTTGTTATCTTCAGGAAAACGTTGTGACAAAACCGCACCTACCCCAGTGTCGGATGCATCCACCTCCACGACAAACTGGCGGTCTGGGTCCGGCTGCATCAAAATGGGAGCCGAGGCGAAGCGATGTTTCAGTTCTTCGAACGCTGATTCGGCCCCTTCATTCCAAGCGAACGGTAGTGAGATGGAGGTGAGAGCGGTGAGTGGTGCCGCAATGCGGCTGTAGTCCTTGATGAACCTCCTGTAGAAGTTCGCAAACCCCAGGAATCGTTGAAGTTGTTTGCGGATGGAGGGGGCTGGCCAGTCCGTGACTGCAGAGATCTTAGCTGGGTCCATCCGCAACTCCCCCTGAGCGATAATGTAACCCAAAAAAGAGGTCTCAGACACATGAAATTCACATTTCTCCATCTTCACAAACAGTTTGTTCTCCAACAACCTTTGCAACACCTGGCGCACATGTAGTTCATGTTCCTGGGAGGACTCTGAGAAAATCAGGATATCATCCAGATAGACAAAAACAAAACGATTCAACATGTCCCGAAGGACATCATTCACGAGTGCCTGAAAAACAGCAGGGGCATTAGACAAACCAAAAGGCATGACCAGATACTCAAAATGTCCCAAGGGTGTGTTGAAGGCAGTCTTCCATTCATCACCTTTACGAATGCGCACCAGGTGATATGCATTTCGTAGATCCAGTTTCGTAAAGATGGTAGCACCATGAAGGAGGGGAAAAGCAGAATTAATCAAAGGCAGAGAATACTTGTTCTTAATGGTGATGTTGTTAAGTCCACGGTAATCAATACAGGGTCTGAGGGTCTTATCCTTTTTAGCAACAAAAAAAGAATCCCGCTCCTACCGGTGACGAGGAAGGACGAATAATACCTGCCCCCAAGGAGTCCCGAATGTAGTTCTCCATAGCCTCCGTCTCCGGGCGGGAGAGATTGTACAGGCGACTGCTGGGGAGCGGGGCTCCTGGCTGGAGGTCAATGGCGCAGTCGTAAGGCCGGTGAGGAGGAAGGGAAGTAGCTCTGTGTTTGCAGAAAACGGATGCCAGGTCATGATACACGTCAGGGACAGCAGAAAGATCCATGGACTCCAGTGGAGGTTGAGGCACAGTACTGGCAGGAGTCTGAGCAGAACACAAGCAATTCACATGACAAAATGTGCTCCATGAAACAATTCTACCTGTCACCCAATCAATGTGTGGATTGTGTCTTATGAGCCAGGGGATACCAAGGACCAGGGGGGTCTGTGGGCAGTCGATAATATGGAATTGAATGTTCTCCTGATGATTTCCCGACACTCTAAGACAAACAGGAACAGTCTGATGGGTAATACGGGTCAACAATTGTCCATTTAGACCAGGGTTCTTCAATTCCGGTCCTGGAGGGCCGAAACACTTCTGTTTTTTATTTCTACCTGGTAGTTAATTGCACTCACCTGGTATCCCAGGTCTGAATTAGCCCCTGATTAGAAGGAGAGGATGAAAAACAGAGGTGTTTCGGCCCTCCAGGACCGGAATTGAAGAACCCTGATTTAGACCCTTAGCCTGCAGCGGACAGTCCATAGGAACAGTCTCCAAATCCATTTGTTGAGCCCACTCTCTATCCAAAAAGCTTTCGTCGGCACCAGAGTCAACCAGCGCACTAACAGAGAAATTCTGGGACTGCCACTGGAGGGATGCCTGGAGCAGAATGCGGGGAGAAGAGGAAGAATCCGCTGCTCGGCTCACCAAAACTTCTCCCATTAATGATGAGCCGGCCCTTTTCCCGGACGAACTGGGCAGGAAGGAACGAAATGACCAGCCTCTCCACAATACAGGCAGACCCGAGCCTGAATACGACGTGCACGCTCCTCTGAGGACAACCGTGCACGACCCACCTCCATGGCTTCGGGTTCAGTGCTCCTCGTATCGACTCGGGAAGACCCGGCTTTCTCCGTCGGGAAGATGCGGGGAAGAGTTTGACGACAGACAGGTTGCTTGGAACTAACACTCCTCTCCCGGCGGCGCTCCCGAATCCGATTATCCAACCTGATGGTGAGTGAAATAAGATTATCCAGCGTAGGCGATTCATCATATGACACCAATTCATCTTTTAAAGTCTCAGACAAAGCATTGATGAACACTCCTTGTAATGCCTCGTCATTCCAACCACTCACTGCCGCTAAAGTCCGAAACTCCACTGCCATCTCCGCCACACTGCGAGCCCCCTGCTGAAGAGAAAACAACCGTTTCGCAGCCTCCTTGCCTCGTACGGGGTGGTCAAAAACCTTCCTCATCTCAGTGGTGAAGGCAACGTAAGCGTTGCAAATGTCCGACTGACTCTCCCAGACCGCGGATCCCCAGGCACGAGCGGAACCGCTAGTAGAGTTGATAAGGTAGGCAATACGGGCTCTTTCTGAGGCGTAGGTGAGGGGCTGTTGTTCAAACACTAACGAGCATTGAGTCAAAAAATCGCCACAGGTTCCCATGTTCCCGTCATAGCGCTCTGGAGCAGGAACAAAGGGCTCTCTGATCTGGGCTGAAGGGGTAGTAAGGGCAGACACTTGATTGGTGAGTAATTGAACCTGATTAAGCAGCACCTGACTGTCCTCAGCAATCGTCTTAAACAGGGTATCATGTTGGCCAAGTAAAATGCCCTGATTGGCTATGGCAGTCCAAATTTGAGTGCACTCTGGTGTGGTATCCGAGCTACTGTCTGCTGGGTTCATATTGGTCAGATCATACTGTTATGATTTAACTGGATAGAACCCAAATGCAGACAAGTACACCAAGCCAGAGAAGTTTTAACAGGTTTATTATAATGTTCAATAGTCCAGGTTTCCAATAAATGGGGAAGAGCAAGTCCAGGTTACAGGGAGGGTAACAGATCCAGGTCAGGGCAGGGGTGGTACCGTAATGTCCTATTGTCCGTGGTGAGTCCAAAGGAGAGGTCCGATAGTGGAGAGCAGGATGGTGGTGGCAGGAGTGAAGCGGAGGCAGGAGTCAGGTTCCAAATATATGGTTGTCTTGACTATGATCTGACGATGAGTGGCAAGTTTGACCGGGTCTTAAAGGGCTGAGGTGATTATGGTGAATGAGCTGCAGCTGGAACCCTGACTCCCGCACACCAGACTTCACTCCTGCAATCAAGGACAAACAGAGGGGAGGGGAAGAGCAGAGAGAGAGCTACCTAGCAGCAGTAGGCCTAACACCAATCATGTTTCGGGCCTCTCCCTTCTCCTCTTTGTTAGATTGAAGCCTTGATTCATCGACAAAGATGAACTCATGGGGTCTGTCCAAGGATTCCAAGTCAAATATTGTCTGTTTAGAAATACAATATACTGTATGTAGGATTTTGTAAGTGGTCCAGAGACAGTGCTCTACTGTAGAGTACAATTAGGCCTACTGTATGCACTTCTGATTCACATACATTGTATGTACTGAAGAGTAATGTCATTCACATAGTATGTGTTAGTACTGTAGACAATCTGGATTACAGTAAATGTTTCTGAATGTACACTTACTTGCACATACTGAGCTCGCAGTTCTTTCACCCTTGGTGAGTTGCGCTCAAAAGGTACTCTGTATACTTGTTTCATTCGCATCCTGTTATGATGGAGGACACGGTCAATTGTGGAAATGCTCACACTGTTCGATTCCCTGGAAGTGTGTGTTGTCTTGTATCACTCGTTCCTGGATTTCTCTGAGTCGTATTGCATTATCTTGAAGGACCATGCCAACTATAACGGCCTCTTGCTCCACAGTGAACATAGCTGTCCTTCCACCTGCATGTGGCAGCCTTGCAATTCTACAAAAAGTAGTTGTGCAGTTAAAAAACATATTCATGCAGTACAATACATACAGTGATTCACTTTACAAACGTCTATTGAAACAGCTGCATATAGTGTAGTACAGTAAATTTGCAGTAGTACACTGTACCTGTTCTCTTCTCTGAATGTCCTTACTATGGTGGACACAGAAAATCGGCTCAAATTGGGTTGCACTCTAAGTCCTGCTTTCCTCATTGTCAGTCCATGGACAAGAACATGGTCTATGACTGTTGCTCGAATTTCATCAGATATTTCCACTCTTTGTCTTCCTCTTCCTCTTCGTCCTCCTCTTCCTCTTTCTTGCCCTCCTCCTCCTCCTCTTCCTCCTCGTCGCCCACCTGGCATACGCACTCGTCCTCGTCCTCTCACATTGTTTCTTCTATCCATTCTCAGACTTTCTCCTTCCCACCTTCAACAACCTGTTTGCTCTCTGAACTGCCTTATATTGGTTGTGTCGCATCATTTGAAACAGGTTAAATCCATTTTGAGTGGTTGTGTTCAATCAATGACATGTGTTCTCTATTTGTGTTTGATTGTTGCCTCTTGTGTTTACCAGTATGGATGACATGTGCATTAGAGTGCAGAATGTGTTTTGAGAATGAGAACGTGTTTAGAGTTTTGCTGAAAAGTCTAAGTGAGATCCGTATATTGTACATAATTAGCTAAATGAGTCCAGGCAACTGAGAACTTTGTTCAGCAAATGGGTTTTAGTGTTTTAGCAATTTGCCCTTTTATAAACGCATTTCATGCAATTCCACGTCATTTTACTTGACTGTAGACTCTGGCATAATCTTTATTAATGCCGTGTTCAAAACAACTGGAAACTCTGAGCTGGGAAATCTCAGACTTCCGACTTTAATGAGTTCAAGACAACTGGGAAATGGGGAAAAAACGGGCTCCGACTGGAAACATTTGTTTTAAACGGTCATCCAACTGGGAATTCTGGCCTCTTTCTAGAGCTCCGACTGGAAACATTTCTTTTAAACGGTCATCCTACTGGGAATTCTGGCCTCTTTCTAGAGCTCCGACTGGAAACATTTCTTTTAAACGGTCATCCTACTGGGAATTCTGGCCTCTTTCTAGAGCTCCGACTGGAAACATTTGTTTTAAACGGTCATCCTACTGGGAATTCTGGCCTCTTTCTAGAGCTCTGACTTTTCTGATTTGAAGACCACTGATGTCATGATTCTACCTCATTTTTTCCCGAGTTCCCATTTGTCTTGAAAGCGCAATACCGCACAAATGATCGAAATGACAGGCTATTTTGACACTGAAAAACTGAGAATCTGAGATCAATGAAAACGAACTTGAATCCATCAATAGCCTATGCCTGGGTGTGTGGAGACATATTGTATGCTACAATATGAGGAGGAAATTATAGTCCTAAAAATGTTTTAAAGTTCCTCTTACAGATTTGCCGCACATTCCCGACAGTATGCCTTGTTATTGTGCTACACTCCATTTACATTTTAGTCATTTAGCAGACGCTCTTATCCAGAGCGACTTACAGTTAGTGAGTGCATACATTTTCATACTGGCCCCCCGTGGGAATCGAACCCACAACCCTGGCGTTATAAACACCATGCTCTACCAACTGAGCTACACGGGGCCTAGGTTATTTTTAAAATAAGCTATTTATCCTCTGTGACTACATTTTAGGCTTTCTCATGGTGTAGTTGGCTATTTTGAATTATTTCATTTATTTCTGAACAGACAGCAGTAATTCTATAACTTTGTAAAATGTATTTCAATTGATCAGGCGTGCTGCAGCTCCTCCAGAACCCTTGGCGCGGCTCTATAAATGATGTGCAATGCTGGAGAGATGAGAGTTGGAGGCTCATGTCTGTCAGAGCAGAGAGAGTTCTGGGAGAGATTATTCGAATTTTTACATTGCTAAAAGTGACAATTATCTTTCATGCCAGGAGAGGTACCGGATCCGGCCAAATAGGTTCCTGAACGAAACAGTCCAAAACGGAGAGGTGCCGGATCCTGTTCCCGGCAGGATCCGGATCAAATTAAGCACTGATAATACACTATAACCATCATATCGAAGTAAACTTGGAGTCACGCGATATGTTGCGTGGTCCTCCCACTACGACTCGGGAAAGCATGCAGTTTATTAGGCTACAGATGAAATAAGTTGTGATGAACACAGGTTGGTGAAAGTGCTAGGTGACGAGCTTTTTGCTCCTTTCCAATAAATATTAAGGGTCTTATTCAGCTAACATGATGATCGATGCTTAGCTGCCATTTGTGAAATACAAATAATATCGATATAGCCATACCCACACTGTATCTGTGAGTTGTTGGCATGTGCCATGGCCAGAGTGGGCACATTTGCTATATAATGCAACAGCTTTAGTGACAAAACCATCAGTAGAGTTGAAGATGCGATGGGAACCCATTTAACTTGTGTTTTTCATGTGGTACATGGGAATTTAACCACAAAAGTAATTACGTTATCATGTACAGTCTTTTATCCACAAAAAATCAGTTTGAGGGAAAATGCGCATATTGTTTTATGCAGATTTTAGAATATTCGCATGGAAACCTTTCGAATATTGGATGAAAACCGATCTATTGACCAGATACTCCATTGGCCGCTCTAACAATGAAAATAATTGTTAGTCGAGAGGAAGCAAGATCAACAGAACCGAAAACCAGAAAAAAATGTTTTCAAGGAACAGCAACAGAACCGAGAACGAAAGTGATCGATACTGTTCCAGAACAGAACTGTTATTTTAAAAACAACTGGTTAAAAAGTTTTATTTTACGAGTCCCACAAAAAAACGCTATAAAGTGCTTATGCAAAGCCCTCACTCTGTCACTCCAACTTATTCCAGTGTCTGCCTGCCAGCTGAAAGTCTTTACCAGTGGGTGTGTTTAGCTGTAGCTCAATTGGTAGAGCATGTCGCTTGTAACGCCAGGGTAGTGGGTTCGATCCCCGGGACCACCCATATGTAAAAATGTATGCGCACATGACTGTAAGTGGCTTTGGATAAAAGTGTCTGCTAAATGGCATATTATTATTATTTAGGCTACCTGCCCCTCCCCTCTCTGAAGCAGAGGCTGCTGTGCTGATGTTACAAGCTTAATACAGAAGATAGATGTTTTATTTGCTAGAGAAGAGAATGGTGGTGTCAGGAAGAGTGGGGTGTGCCGGACACAACAAAAGTTTCAGATGCTTTTAGTGTCTCCGGCACTCTAGTCCACAAGACGTTCAGGCAGGAGGGGGGTTAACTGGCGCTCTAGTCCACAAGACGTTTAGGCAGGAGGGGGGTTAAAGATGGCGGCCACCTGTAGTCTCTTGTGGGGGCGTGGCCTCACTGGCAGAGTCCAGAACTCTCCTGAGGAGTCAGTGGAAGGAAAGCGAAACACAGTTTAAGTGGGAGAGTCGGCCTGCTGTGGCTGTCTTCCTAACTGCTCCACCTGAGTGAGGTCCAGCCTGCACTCTTGTACCAGTCATTTGATTAGGGAATGTCTTGCAGGTGTGTTGATTAGTAATCCTGCACAGGTGTGTTGGGTGAGCAGAGCAGAGCTACACACAATATCCCACAATGACAAAGTGAAAACAAGTTTTTTTGAAATGTTTGCAAATGTATTGAAAAAGAAATACAGAAATATCAAATGTAGATACGTATTCACACCCCTTAGTCGATACACAGCTCTGTCAAGTTGGTTGTTGGTCATTGCTAGACAGCCATTTCCAGGTCTTGACATAGATTTTCAATAGATTTTAAGCCACTCAGGAACATTCAATGTCGTCTTGGTAAGCAACTCCAGTGTATATTTTGCCTTGTATTTTAGGTTATTGTCCTGCTGAAAAGTGAATTTGTCTCCCAGTGTCTGTTGGAAAGCAGTCTGAAGCAGGTTTTCCTCTAGGAATTTGCCTGTGCTTAGCTCTATTCCGTTTCTTTTTATCCCCCCAAAACTCCCTAGTCCTCGTCGATGACAAGCAGACCCATAACATGATGCAGCCACCACCAAGAAAACAGTGGCACTCAGTGATGTGTTGTGTTGGATTTGCCCCAAACATAACACTTTTTTTTCAGGACATAAAGTGAATTTCTTTGCCACATTTTTTAGCAGTTTTACTTTAGTGCTTTATTGCAAACAGGATGCATGTTTTGTAATATTTGTGTCCCGTGTGGCTCAGTTGGTAGAGCAAGGTGCTTGCAACGCCAGGGTTGTGGGTTTGATTCCCACGGGGGACCATAGCTACCTGCTAAATGACTGAAATGCGAATGTATTCTGTACAGGCTTCTTTTCACTCTGTCAATTAGGTTAGTGTTATGGAGTAACTACAATGTTGTTGATCTATCCTCAGTTTTCTCTTATCACAGCCATTCAACTCTAACTGTTTTAAAGTTACCATTGGCCTCATGGTGAAATCCCTGAGCGGTTTCCTTCCTCACCGGCAACTGTGTTAAGAAGGACGCCTGTATCTTTGTAGTGACACACCATCCAAAGTGTAATTAATAACTTCACCATGCTCAAAGAAATATTCTGCTTTTTATTTTATTTTTACACATCTACTAATAGGTGCCCTTCTTTGCGAGGCTTTGGAAAACTTCCCTGGTCTTTGTGGTTGAATTTGTGTTTGAAATTCACTGCTCGACTGAGGGACCTTACAGATAATTTTATATGTGGTATACAGAGATGAGGTTGTCATTCAGAAATCCTGTTAAACACTATTATTGCACACAGGTGAGTCCATGGAACTTATTATGTGTCTTGTTAAGGACAGTTTTACTCCTGAACTTATTTAGGCTTGCCATAACAAAGGGGTTGAATACTTGTTGACTCAAGACAATTCAGCTTTCGTTTTAAATTAATTTCTAAAACATTATTCCACTTTGACATTATGGAGTATTGTGTGTAGGCCAGTGACACAAAATCTCAATTTAATCAATTTTAAATTCAGGCTGTGTAACAACAAAATGTGGAAAAATTCAAGGGGTGTGAATACTTTCTGAAGGCACTGTATTATAGACCGTTCAGACTTCAGTAGGGGACGTTGTTGGGCATCACCTTTAACATACGCATCAGATTCATCTACTGGGTTGTTATCAATCTAAATAAATACCATCAAAAAAATATATATTGCTTGATTGAATGCAGTCATGTCTTAAGAATATTTTGTTACTTATTTTGAATAGTTGTATATTTAGAAGTACATAAAATGCATGTAAGGATATGTTTTATATTATAACCAATCAGCGTTCAGGATTAGACGTTATATAATATTCTACAAAGGCCTACTGAAACATGTAGCATATTTTCGTTTCCCATACAATAAAAACATGACAATGTAATACATTTGATAAATAGTATTTATAGATGTGATTAGTAATAGAGTTATAGTAAGTAATACAGTCCAGTAACAGCTTCTTTTTACAAAGTAAAACGTAAAAGAGAATTATATCAACCCGCAAGGCTCACGGTCATATTATTTGCTGTAAACATGAGTGCCAAAGCTTGATAAATAGTGCAGAAACAATTGTAAAGGATGAATTACATAAATAAATATCGGTGAAAAGATATGAAAACAAGAGTCATTTATTGATTGTATGGGACCCTGTATTGTGGCCTTAACCGTGTTTTAACTCATGAATCAATCTCATGAATAATGCTTCAGTTCGGCTGGCGCTGAACTCTGCTAGCCAAACCCAACGAGTGTTCTAGAATACTCCCTTAAGAAGACCTTAAAAGACCTTCGCTTGAAAAATTTGAAAAGAGCGGCAATAGTACTGTTTGTCCATTTTGAGACGCCGTAGCCAGTATACACTTCCTCAAAATAGTCTGAATTAATTACGATAACTCAAGAAATCTTGGGAGCCCCCCCCCCCAACCAAATCTTGCTCAGGGCCCCCAAAAGGCAAGAGCCGGCCCTGCTTTGGCTGCCTCCTCTGTCTCAGGTAGGCCTGTTCTGGTTCTTCTTCCTCCTCTGTCTTAGGTAGGCCTGTTCTGGTTCTTCCTCCTCTGTCTCAGGTAGGCCTGTTCTGGTTCTTCTTCCTCCTCTGTCTCAGGTAGGCCTGTTCTGGTTCTTCCTCCTCTGTCTCAGGTAGGCCTGTTCTGGTTCTTCTTCCTCCTCTGTCTCAGGTAGGCCTGTTCTGGTTCTTCTTCCTCCTCTGTCTCAGGTAGGCCTGTTCTGGTTCTTCTTCCTCCTCTGTCTCAGGTAGGCCTGTTCTGGTTCTTCTTCCTCCTCTGTCTCAGGTAGGCCTGTTCTGGTTCTTCTTCCTCCTCTGTCTCAGGTAGGCCTGTTCTGGTTCTTCTTCCTCCTCTGTCTCAGGTAGGCCTGTTCTGGTTCTTCTTCCTCCTCTGTCTCAGGTAGGCCTGTTCTGGTTCTTCTTCCTCCTCTGTCTCAGGTAGGCCTGTTCTGGTTCTTCTTCCTCCTCTGTCTCAGGTAGGCCTGTTCTGGTTCTTCTTCCTCCTCTGTCTCAGGTAGGCCTGTTCTGGTTCTTCTCCCTCCTCTGTCTCAGGTAGGCCTGTTCTGGTTCTTCTTCCTCCTCTGTCTCAGGTAGGCCTGTTCTGGTTCTTCCTCCTCTGTCTCAGGTAGGCCTGTTCTGGTTCTTCTTCCTCCTCTGTCTCAGGGAGGTCTGTTCTGGTTCTTCTTCCTCCAGGCTCGGCCATCTGAGGCTCAAAGTCAGCATCAGATGAAGACCCTACAATGTCATCAGCATGTTTGATTCCAGGAAATTCTGTAACATCTGCAATGCTGTCAGCGTCCATTCGTTTGGTTGGGCTTGCCATTGTGAACTACAGATGTTGTACATTGTACTCAGGGTCTGATTTGATTCTCTCTGAGGGGAGATTACATACCCTTTCCAGCCTTTCATATAAAATAAGTAGACCACCCACAACACCCACAATTCTTCATCATCATTACACCATTGTTATAAATAAAAATCACCCTCCTCATCGTTCAGTTCATTCAAATGTAATTGTAAAGTAACGTGCCCCATTATCCGTTTCCATCGCCCGTTCATCCATTGGCATCATTCAACCAGTGAGGAGAGAGACACATTATCACCTGGGTACCAACGTCTTACAGCGCATTTGTCTTGGCCCCTTAAGATAGTACATTCTTTTTACATTTTTAGTCATTTAGCAGACGCTCTTATCCAGAGCGACTTACAGTTAGTGAATACATATTTTTTCATACTGGCCCCCCGTGGGAATCGAACCCACAACCCTGGCGTTGCAAACACCATGCTTTATCAACTGAGCTACATCCCTGCCGGCCATTCCCTCCCCTACCCTGCACGACGCTGGGCCAATTGTGCACCGCCCATGAGTCTCCCAGTCGGGGCCGGCTGCGACAGAGCCTGGATTCGAACCATGATCTCTAGTGGCACAGTTAGCACTGCGATGCAGTGCCTTAGACCACTGCGCCACTCAGGAAATGAGTACTAGGTGTGGAAACATTGCTTTCACCTGTCCAGTTCTCTCAAGTAGTTGAGATGAAGGAGAGGAGACAAGGAGAGGAGACGAGGAGAGGAAGTCCATGTAGAATGTTGATATGCCCCCCAGGAGTTGTTGATGTCCTGAGATGTCTGTCTGTTTAGTGCTGTATGCTTGATGTCCTCCTAATATTTCTATATTTCTTAATTCCATTATTTTCCTTTTTAGATCTGTGTGTATTGTTGTGTATTGTTAGATATTACTGCCCTGAGCTAGGAACACAAGCATTTTACTACACCCTCCATAGCATCTGCTAAATATGTGTATGTGACCAATAAAATAGATTTGCTGAACCCTTATTGGGAGGTGGTTAACTAGTCAGTATATTCCACTGATTCATATGGATACCAGTCCATACATTGGCTGTAAAAGTGGATAAAACCTGACAAGCGTATAACTGTAGCTATGTGGTCTTTACTTGAGTGTGTTTCAGCAGGGTGAGGTCAGAGAGGGTGAGGTCAGTCAGTATTTTTCTGAACTCCTAAAATCCTTCACACAATCTGATGGGATGAATGTTCAACCCCATTAAAATAACCATCTAGTGGAAGATACCAATAAAACACTTTATTATCAGAGTGGGGAGACCGCTGAGCTGAACGTAAAGACTCAGGGAAAGGAGCATCTCTTTATCAAATCCTCCTTCAGAGTCACATGCAGGTAAAACATTGTGATTTCTATATAGTGCTGTATCTGAAAGAGCATATTCTGCAGTTTCTATGACACTTACCTTTATCAAATAACTCTCAACATTCAAGAGGTGCAGCTCTATTTCCAAATGTCACTTTTCTCAACAATATCTGTGCTGTCAATGTATTTATCACATGACCACTCCAGCACCAGCATTGTTCTGGCAACTAAGCAGAAACTAGTAACATCATCCAGTTAAAATATGCTGTTCTGTCGCCAATGGATGAATGGCCAATAGAAACCAGATAGAAACTGATAATGATGCATGTGACTTCTGTTTTGGTTAGCCGCAGATGTCGAAACCAACTTGCTCAGTGTCTTTCCATATCTGGGGAAAGATGAAACCAGGCCAGCAGGTGAGTGACTGTTTGACTGTGGTTTGGAGACACGTGGAGCCTTACATGGGCAAAGGCAGAAATGGGACCATAGACAGATTCTTCACATCAATTTCCCACACAAAGGCAGAAGCTGCTGGTAAAGCAACACTCACGGTGTGAGGGAGAGTGGTAAAGCAACACTCACGGTGTGATGGAGAGTGGTAAAGCAACACTCACGGTGTGATGGAGAGTGGTAAAGCAACACTCACGGTGTGATGGAGAGTGGTAAAGCAACACTCACGGTGTGATGGAGAGTGGTAAAGCAACACTCACGGTGTACAGATGTAAAACAAATAAGTGTTCGCTTCCTCAGCACCATGCACCCCACTGTTGCCACCGGCAGTGACCAGAAGAAGAAACCGGAGACAGTGACAGACTACAATCACACAAAGGTATATACAGTATCTCTACCATATACAGATAGCCTTCCCATCTGCCAAACACCAAATAGGATCCCCTTTTATTATATTACATTCATATTTTTACTATTAGTATTATCATTCTATATAATTATAACCTATTCTATTTTATTTTATGTTAAAGCTTGGTGTGGATGCACTCGACCAGATGTCCAGACTGTACTCTGTAAAAGGGGGTACTCTCCTCTGGCCTGTTGACTGTACTCTGTAAAAGGGGGTACTCTCCTCTGGCCTGTTGACTGTACTCTGTAAAAGGGGGAACTCTCCTATGGCCTGTTGACTGTACTCTGTAAAAGGGGGTACTCTCCTCTGGCCTGTTGACTGTACTCTGTAAAAGGGGGTACTCTCCTCTGGCCTGTTGACTGTACTCTGTAAAAGGGGGTACTCTCCTCTGGCCTGTTGACTGTACTCTGTAAAAGGGGGTACTCTCATCTGGCCTGTTGACTGTACTCTGTAAAAGGGGGTACTCTCCTCTGGCCTGTTGACTGTACTCTGTAAAAGGGGGTACTCTCCTCTGTCCTGTTGACTGTACTCTGTAAAAGGGGGTACTCTCCTCTGGCCTGTTGACTGTACTCTGTAAAAGGGGGTACTCTCCTCTGGCCTGTTGACTGTACTCTGTAAAAGGGGGTACTCTCCTCTGGCCTGTTGAGGTGTTCAACAATGTGCTCAACATGGCTGCTATCAACACGTGTTGTACAAGCAATGCCTTGACAAGACAGTCAGCAGGAGACATTTCATCATGGATCTGGCATGTGAGCTTGGTGAGAACCACATGAACGCAGAGAAAGAAGCTACAGTCACCAAGCAGGCCGCCAAGACAGCAGGTCCTGCTCTCCCTCTTCCCCAAGAACCACAGCTCCCACTGGGGAAAAAGACACAATGTCAAGACAGCAGGTCCTGCTCTCCCTCTTCCCCAAGAACCACAGCTCCCACTGGGGAAAAATACACAATGTCAAGACAGCAGGTCCTGTTCTCCCTCTTCCCCAAGCACCACAGCTCCCACTGGGGAAAAATACACAATGTCAAGACAGCAGGTCCTGTTCTCCCTCTTCCCCAAGCACCACAGCTCCCACTGGGGAAAAAGACACAATGTCAAGACAGCAGGTCCTGCTCTCCCTCTTCCCCAAGTACCACAGCTCCCACTGGGGAAAAATAAACAATGTCAAGACAGCAGGTCCTGCTCTCCCTCTTCCCCAAGCACCACAGCTCCTACTGGGGAAAAAGGAGACACAATGTCAAGACAGCAGGTCCTGCTCTCCCTCTTCCCCAAGCACCACAGCTCCCACTGGGGAAAAAGACACAATGTCAAGTCGGCAGGTGCACACCAAACAAGGCCCATGAAAACTGTGTGCAGGGCAACCGATTTGATTTGTTTGTGGACCCGAAACATTAAGAGAAGATGTGACCTGGCTAGTTATATTATTATTATAATACTTTTTTCATTTGTACTTTGTCAAAATAAACTGTAAATCGACTTTAACTCTATTACTAATTGAATCTACGAATAAAGTTGATCAGATGGATTATACTGTAATGTTTTTATTGTAAGGGAAACAGAAATAGGCTTTAGGCCGATATTATTTTTACTTTGTAGAATTAACTATTGTTGTTATTTTATTGATATATTTCCACTAATATTTCTTCATGCAATAAATAATTTACAACAGTTAATGCACTATTTATCAAGCGTCTATTTAACAAACCATGTTTGCACACCTTGCACCTTGCTAGTTGATATGCATCTGATGCATATGCTAAAGTGGACGCCTGGTAACTTTCTCTAGCGGGTTCTTATATGCTGAAAGAACAGGCGGTTCTAGTGTTAAGGTCTGGTAGATGGGTGTTGCTCATGCATTCACTCATGCTGACCGGCTCCAGTACTTTGTTCTTGACTAAAGCCTCCAAGTCAGCCTTGACTTTTGGTCTGATAGCATAAGGTACAGGTCCTGCTTTCAGAAACGTTGGTTTGCTGTCTGGCTTAATGCTAAGCTTCCCTGTAATGTCGTTCATACTACCCAGCTGTCCATTAAATACTTCTCCATGTTTCTTTAAGATGGCAGGTAGGTCTGTGTCTCCATGTGTCATTGTATGCACTGATGGCCAGTCCAGTGTGATTTTCTCCAACTATGAACATCCCAGTAGTGATGCATAGTCTCCTTTCACAACATAGAGTGGCAGCTTTTCAGTTTGTCTGTTTACCTGAACTGTGACATCAGTGATGCCTCTCACAGCGACAGATTCACCTGTGTAAGTCTTTAACACGAGGTGCGCTGGTTGAAGTGGAAGGTGTTTCAGTGTATTTTTTCGGACACAAGAGATACAGCTGCCCCTGTGTCAATCTCCATACGCACCGGCTGTCCCTCTAGCAAGGGGGAGACATAGTAGCCGTGCAGCCCGCCAGGAAAAAGTCAGGATTTTCAGTGTGACTTCCTGGTCTGATGAGTCACTCACCTCAGTGTTCTCTTACTCAACAGTGTGAACATGTCTATGTGTCTTTCGTTGGAATGCCTGTTTCTTGTTTCCCGTTTTTGGGATTTATCTGTTCTCTTTTTGTTTCTGGAGACTTGTCCGATGTTGCCCTTTTTACCACAGGCTGGACAATCCATGTCCTTACACCAGCATGTGATTTGATTTCCCTATCTCTGATTTTCAGTTGAAACTCTGTTGAAACGTTTTATTTATTTGAAAGGAACACAGACAAGAACAAATAGCAGCAGGAATGGTTATACAGCTAGAGACACAATACTGTTAAAATATATATCAGAACAAATAGCAGCAGGAATGGTTATACAGCTAGAGACGCAATACTGTTAAAATATATATCAGTATATTATGGAAACTAGTTATTGCAGATAAATACAATTATAATAAACCACATATACAATCACCCACCTCAGCTGCATCAACCCACCCTCCAACCCCTCCTGGGACCACCCCAACCCACCCTCCAACCCCTCCTGGGACCACCCCAACCCACCCTCCAACCCCTCCTGGGACCACCCCAACACACCCTCCAACCCCTCCTGGGACCACCCCAACCCCTCCTGGGACCACCCCAACCCACCCTCCAACCCCTCCTGGGACCACCCCAACCCACCCTCCAACCCCTCCTGGGACCACCCCAACCCACCCTCCAACCCCTCCTGGGACCACCCCAACCCACCCTCCAACCCCTCCTGGGACCACCCCAACCCACCCTCCAACCCCTCCTGGGACCACCCCAACCCACCCTCAAACCCCTCCTGGGACCACCCCAACACACCCAACCTGATCTCCATTAAATTAAATACTAAATCAAGGTACACATTTGCACAAAAATGATAATTAACGGTCAATCTGTTGGGTAAAACCCACTACAGGAGTTATTTTATGGTTTCAGCTGCAATTGTTGTTTGGCCCCATGGATCCTAGCAGTGGATAGTTCTAAATAAATGATATCTATAAATGTGCTGATCCAATGAAGTGTGGTGGTTGCCATCTTAGTTCCAACATCTTTTTAGCTGCTGTCCAACCTGACAACATTATACGTCTTTGCTGTAATGACAGTGGTGAATTATCATTCAGTAATAACAGTTTGGGGGAACAAGGTATGAGGATACCTCTTTCCAAAACATGTCCCCTGGTCACTCCCAGTACATATGATTAAAGGAGTCCAAGGCACCTTGATTACATAGATCACACAGAGGAGCGGTTGTGATTTCTATTAAATTATGTTTTCAAGGTGGAAGGTATACCCTGTGTATGAGATTAAAATGTATCAGCTGGTGATTAGGATTGTTAGATGAACCCACTAAGTTCCTGATGAACTCAACTGGTGAGCCTCTTTAGCAGCTAGTTCCATGGACACACTGATTCCAATGACCTTTGCCAAGGTCAGATGACTTTCAGTCAACAGTCTCTTTTGTGTAGCTTCACTCCGTAGCCCACATACTAGTCTGTCTCTAATGATGTTGTAGTGTATTAAGAATAGGATGGTGCTAAATGTTTTTCATGACGAAATGGAATGTTGGTTGTTCAGGCCAGAGGGGGGATGTTTTATGATGTTATTTGAAATGTGCCGCTTGGAGGGTGACGCCCGAGGGGAGACTGGTGATTGGCCAGAAGAGGGGAGTCACTCCTCTTTTTGCATTGTTTATAAATAGGGGGTAAACGATGAGACGGCAGAACGGCCATAGCAATCTGGGGAGCCGTTCTCCGGACATCGCGAGTCTGTATCTATGCTGTAAACTCGTGATTTTAATAAAAGCCTCTCACACGATGCAGCATAACGGACTCTGTGTTGACAGCAATAATTGCCACCATTCATCATATACGACATAATGGCGCCCAACGTGGGGCTGGGTTTGCGTCTCTTCTGGGTTTCAGTCAACCGCCAGGCTAACTCTCTCTGAAGCATGGCCGAAAAAGGGTGAGTGTCCTTATCGCTTCGGAGTTTGTTAGATTGGATATGACTTGTGTACACTGAAGGGATGTTCCATTATGACCTGGCCTCGGAGGTGTTATTGCTGGTCGACTGGAGTCTGCTAAAATTTATTCCATCGGAAATGACAGTTAATTGGAATGTAGAGCATTAAACGGTAGGATTTAAGTATTGAAAGTGTATATTCCATTGGTAACGGGTGACAATGGATTGGTAGACAATAAATGTTGGAAGACGTCTGCATAGTTAGGGCACCGGGGGATCTGGAAAAGCCCTCGAATCGAGGCGATTCTTTAGGAATGGGCCATAAAATCCTTGCAATGCGTTATGTGGTGTATGGTTAATTCTGGGAATTATTAAGCTGGACGAATTATATGCATGTTATATACTCATCGTATGGTTGATGAACTATAATGCTTGGGGTAACCTCTCTATGATTATCCAGAACTTACGGCAACACAAAGTTAGAAGGAGATATTACTGATAGACAATGATTTGGCCACGGTGCGGGGTGTTCATTTGTATAGCTAGTAGGCCGCAGTTGGCTGGAGGCTGAAGCTAATGCTTGATTGTTTCAGGCCACGTGGTACATCGTGGCTAAATGCTAATGTTAATGCTTAAGGCTAAATGCTAATTGTGTTTTGTGTCACAGTGTACCTTAGGCTAAGCTAAATGCTAATGCTACATGCTAATTGTGTGGTGTGCTACATGCTAACGGATATCCTTAGAGATTCCATTGCGATGGATTAAAGTCTCTTAAACTTGTCACTGTCTGTAAGTCAGGTTGTATGTTTTGTGAGCGCTGTTGAATGTTGTTTGACTAGGAGGGAAGGTACAGCTGGACTGTTATCCGTTTAGTGGAGGTGAAAACGTGTTTAAAATTGGATGTGCGCATGTGCGTGATTTTACGGGGCTAAAACTACAACATGTGGTTATGTGCTAAGCCTACAAAGCACGGCATTATGGGTAAGGGTCATAGGTCCCATGTCGGAAGGGACAATAGTCACAGAATAGAGAGATTTTGGGAAAAATCTCCTAGGTGTTAAACGACTGTTGTTCGAACGTGAAACTATTTGGCGAGATGTAGTAAAGTTATAAATCAAATATATGTTGACGGAGTATAATTAATTAAATTAAAAGACGATTAAAATTAAATGAAATGTTTTGGAGCGATCTATTTAATAAATGTATGGGCATGTGTTTAATTTTGCGACATTACACTACAGAACGGGGGAGTTGGAGTTTATGGCACGAGATTAGGGAACGTTTTGTTTTACGGCACTAGACGGCACCACGATGGGATGCTGAAACTCAAGCATGAGGTTAAAATGATATTTGCGCATGCGTGGATTTCTGTAAAACAACACATTGGTTAAACTGCAGGGGGAGACAGAGGAACACAGACGACGGAACAAATACGCATAAAGAGATTTTAACACGAATCTTATAAGTTTAAACGGCGGTGGGTTAAGATGAAACTTGTTTTGGGACCTATTGAATTTATAAATTAAATATATGATAATGGATTATAATGGATTGAATTAAATAATTAAATAACGGATTAAAATAAGGTTTTTGAGCGATCTATTTAGTTCTGAGTTTAGTCTTAGAGTGAATAATGTAGAACGAATGAATATTGAATGGTTGGAAATACTCAGTGATGGCATTAACTACTAAAAGTTGTTCTTGTGTCTTTGTCCCTTGTCATGAGAGACAGGAGAGAGGGGGAGCGAGGAGATACAGGAAGTGATCACGTGACGCGGCAGAGGATCAAGTCATAAAAAAGGTTACTGTTACAAGATATGTGATGTTATGACGATTTTACATAGACTTGGCAAATACTATTTCATTAAAAATTGCATTTTGGATGCTCTGTGTATCACTGGGGTTTGATGGGAATTGGAGTAATGATAGGGTTAGAGGCTTTGTTTTTGGGATTGCTTTAAAGTTGACTAATTTACTTGCATTTGATGGGTTGTGGTAATATACTCAACACTAATTGATAAATTGGTGATATAGGAATAAAAAATTGGTTTTAAATTATTCATAATTTTTAATTGAGTTTTTAATTGGTTTTTATTTTTAATTAAAGTGTTTTTGAATAAGGCATTTAATTGAATTTTTTAATATTCATATTTTATTTAATTTTATTTTTTGGGGAGGAGGAGGAAAAAAAAAAAATTTAATATTTTTTTTTTTTTTTTTTTTTTTTTTTTTGGAGGTTGTTAGGGTTATATTAATAATTTAAGGGGGGAAGCCTATATAAGTTATATAGTCTAAAATAGGATAGTTCACAATAAAGGAATATAAAAGGCTTGATATAGGGGAAAATTGATTAAAATAGTCATTTTTTAATCAAAGTAGGGTTAGAGAGTAGTGTTAGAGAGACTAATGGCAGATGTTAGTACACCTTTCTCACATACGGATTCAGCAAAAAGACACCCACCTTACGAGAAGGAAGCTTTCAGTGATCATCTAGCATGGTGATTATGGCATCAGAGATGAAGACGAATACGAGCAGAAACGACGATGAAGATGAATTCAAAACTCCAGAAGGAAGGAAAACTGGGATGTCTGGGAACTTAAGGAGATGAGGAGGATGAAGATGAGAGTGATTGAGAGAGGTCATGGGTGGATATGACTCTGTGATCAGAAGGAAGTTGGCAAGAGAGAAACGAAGAAGGATACACGAGATTTAATCTCTAATGAAAGTTGAACGAAGAAGGGGACAAGAGATTCGAGTTCTGATGAAGAAAGCGATGAAGATTTGGAGATGAAGGGTGCTTTATGTTCGAGGATTTTATCCTACAATGACTGGCAAAGAAGAAATGGAGAAGTGGAAGAAGTAACATGACTGGATGAAGACCTCAAGAATTGAAGGAGAAGAATAATACAGTGAGGCCAAAGGAAAGGCCACTGGTAAGAAGATGATATTTCAAGAACAGAACTTAGAAGATAACCTTTTGAAGAATACTGATAGGTCCATAACGAGAAGAACCGGACGAAGAAAACTCAAGCAAATACAACTTATAACTGGTGGTGGAGAAGAAGAAAATAAGTGTTGGTTATGAAGAATCAGAGTGAATCAAATCAACAATCACTGTTACAGCTTCAACTGAACAATATCAAATGCAATTGTATCAGTCAAGGGGGGTACCAGGTGTTATATCCACAGCCAAGGTCTGGACAGACACAGAATTGGAGAGGAAGAGAAAATAGCCAACAATTGAAGTAAAAACAACCGACCATTAGAAGTGATAGTGAATAGGGGAAAAACTTATCTGGGTTCAGTCTAAAGAGGTTAAACATATCACTCTGTAAAATAAACTAATTAGGGTAGGATAGGGATTTGAAGTAGTAAAACAGTTTAATTACTCTTAAGGAATCAATTGAGCTCTGCTATAGAAGTCAAATAGGAATTAAAAGAGACAATATACCAATGACATTGTGGGAAGAGATGCATGGTGTAAATTGAAGTGTTCAATCAGAGGCACACTAGACGACTGACTGTCTGGTAGAATATTTTAAGAAGTAGGGTTTTTTGGGAATCATTTGCTTAAAAGATAATATCATAGGAAGGATGATAATGTATTAGATTACCTGTTAGACAATCTGTCTGGGAAAATAAACTTAATAGAGTGACTGTTATTCTGGGTTACATCCTGACACAAAGAGATTTGAGGTTAGGCTAAAGGTGTTTAGTCGGTTTTGCCAAGTCTGTGTGTAATGAGTCAGAAGCAGGTGGGGAACTTTCCCAATCACATAGTCTAAACATTTGGTGGTAGGGGATTTTGTGAAAATCAGGGGAAAAGGTTTTAAATGTTATGAGAGAAAAGATTAGATTAAAATAAGTTAGGAGTAGATTAGGGTTGAAGGAACTCTGAGACAGTAAGCTAAGTTTTAACGTTAGTAGTAAGAGAGAGAGAGAACAGTAATGAATGACACTTTAGAATAGGAAGATCAAGGTAATTGTGGGTACCTTTTGTTATAATCAAAAGGTTTAAAGTTTAGAGGTAGAACTGAAAGGGGGAAAAAGTGACACTAGTGGTGATGGATGGAAGTACAAGTAAAGAGTTCAGAGCTTTGGGAAAACTAGGTTGTTTATAGGAGTCCAGCATCAATTATAGGGGGAAAATACTGTTATTAGGGTTAGGAGAATAATAATTATAATATGCCATTTAGGATGATGACGTTTCTTTCACAGAGAGAGAGAGAGAGATAATTAGGGAGAATATGTGTACTTATCTAGTGAAAGCATTAACATTTGTTTTGGTTAAGAATTATTGGTTAAAGGGCTATGTAATTTGTAAGGTGACACTTATAATGGAAGATTTGAAGTCTGTAGAAGTTTCCACAGTCACAGAGGGAGTTAAGGATAAGTTTATTACAGTAGTCACTCCAACAGTGAATAATACACATGGGATATGGGTAGCTTTTCCACTAGAAGGAATTAAGGGTTTTAATTAATCAACTAAATCAACGACGGTAATGGTAACTTTGGAAAGAAATTAATGACTCAGGAGTTTATGTTACGGATGGAGAGGGCTGTCAATGATAGTACGAATAGGATTAAAATAGGAGAGCAGATAGAAACAATATAGATTAATCTGAAATGGAGAATATAGATTCATCATGGAAGTTGCAGGATGGGGTCTTTTGATTTTGATGACAGAGGGGGGGGGGGGGGGTATCTGATCAGTACTGCTCGTTCCTCTGTTGTGAAAATTAGAGATAGATTAACTCATTCTGTAAGGTCAGTGAGGAATCTTGAGGGTTGATGTCTGTTGGGGATGCCAGCCCAAGACGTGTTAGACGGTCGCGCGGCCTCTATCAGGTGTGGGTAAGTCTTATGCTTTGTCATGGCTGTGGTATCGGCAACAGTCATTGACAGATAAAATAATGTAGTTGTCAGAACAGTAGGGTTTAAGTGTTCTTGGGTAAATGGATTACCCTATGGGAATTGTTAGATGGAAAGTAAAGTCAGGTAACAGTGGAAACCTGAAGTATTCAGGTGAACCAGTGAGGATAAACGTTGTTGTTGTTCTAATAAAACATATGAGGTAAGGGGTATGTTTATGGGAATATCAGAGTGTGATGAGTATAGGATAACCTTGGATAAGTATGACCTTAAGGGTAGTAATGACAAATAATAGGTTACTTTTTATATATCAGGTAGTAAGAAGAGCAGGGCTTTGATGGTTAAAAGATTAGCTTTTGACTGACAATGTGACTATGGGAATTTTAGAGATATTTGGTGGGTTTGGGAAGATCATATTGATAAAGATTAGTTATACTTTGAGTCCAGATAGTTGGGGTTATAGATGCATTATAAGGGATGTGTTTGGGAGATCTGAGAAGATTTGGTTGCAAGATCAATTAGGCCAGTAGGGGCAGTGATGGGTCAGATTTTAGTTTCAGCTTTGATAACACTGTGATGTTTGTAATTTGTTACTGATCTTTGAGAAAGTTATGATATTGAGATAGGTTGGAGAGTGATTCCTGGAGACAACACTCAGATGCCGGTGTTGACTGTTCCTGATCTGGATAAAGATGGACAAGTGGAACTGATGGATAAATATCATTTTGGATTATTTGATGATTTTTCAAAGTGTTTTTTCAATATTAGTATGATTTTTAGTATGATTTAGGAATCAAAGGGGGGATAGGTTAATGTGATTCATACATCATTTATAGGTCATTTTTATATTCTTAAATTGATGTTGAGGTTTAATTTGAAAATGTTGTTTTGCAAAAGATACTGTTTGGTCGTTTATTTTCTTGTCATTCCAGAAGCATGTGGGAGAACATATGGAGATTGAAATACTCAAACAAAGACAATATGAAGGGACAATATGACTGGAGGAGATGAAACAAGGAGGGTGTGGCCGATTCCATCATCAACAATCCATTGGAAGTCAAGACTACAGGGAGATGAAGTGTAGTGGACTACATTCCAGTGTTTGCAATGAAATATAGACATGTGTAATACATAATTGTGTCATATTCTTAGGTATTGATTTTAGTAGAATGATGTTTGATGTTATTGAATGCAGATGAGGATCTTAGATGCTTTTGTTTATTTCGATGGGGTTTAGGGAAAGGACGTTTGGGCAGGGAGAGATTCCCTTTCAGGTCCTATGGGTTGACCAGCCTGAGAGTGGATGTTTCTGGATAGGATTTTGTTTGCAGGGGAAACATGTGTATTTAATGGCATCATAGTTTCAAATGTATTTACATGGTTTATGAGTTTATCTGGAGTACCGCGGTGGTTGCCTGGGGCAGAGGGACCGTGAGAGAATTTTACTGTCTTGATTGATGGATGGATGGATTTGGAACAAAGGTTGCCGGACAGGTTTTTCGCTCTCACACTCCATAAAGATTTATTCATAATTCATAGTAATGTGTTCACACTTCATGAACAGTTTGTTCATAATTCATAGTAATGTGTTAACATTCCATCAACAGTTATTCATATTTCATAAGAAAGGTATTTACACTCTAGAGAAGAATGTTTTTGGTTTAATGTTAAAGATACTCAATGAGATAAATTGTTACTTGTTATAATCCTATTCTGTTTGGTTTCGAGACGTTTAGGTTGTCTCGAAAGGGGGGAATGTAGTGTATTAAGAATAGGATGGTGCTAAATGTTTTTCATGACGAAATGGAATGTTGGTTGTTCAGGCCAGAGGGGGGATGTTTTATGATGTTATTTGAAATGTGCCGCTTGGAGGGTGACGCCCGAGGGGAGACTGGTGATTGGCCAGAAGAGGGGAGTCACTCCTCTTTTTGCATTGTTTATAAATAGGGGGTAAACGATGAGACGGCAGAACGGCCATAGCAATCTGGGGAGCCGTTCTCCGGACATCGCGAGTCTGTATCTATGCTGTAAACTCGTGATTTTAATAAAAGCCTCTCACACGATGCAGCATAACGGACTCTGTGTTGACAGCAATAATTGCCACCATTCATCATATACGACAATGTCATTTAGAACAGCATTAAACTCAGTGTTCTGGTAGTTTCTTTAATGCAGCAGCAAACATTGTTACTGATTCTCCCTCTTCCTGATGTCTCCTGTGGAACCTGAACCTTTCAGCATTAACTAGTGGTTCTGGTGAAAAATGTCCTTTAAGTATCTCCACAATATCCCCATACGTCTTATTACCTGTTCTGTCTGGCTGTAGCAGGCTGCCTAGTAAATTAAATGTCTTTGGCCCCATTACACTAAAACATGGAGGCACAATGTTGTCCTCATCCATGTCATTTACAAGAACAACATATTCAAACCGTTCTGTATATGAGCTCCACTGATCAATACTTTCATCAAACTGTCCAATGGTTCCAACAATTCCAATAATTTTTCATTTCTCAATAAGCTCCTGATTGTCACTCACTTCAATATTGTCCTCAACCAAAGCAATATTTTCCTCAGTCATGTGATCTTCATTCACTTCACTCACTGAAGTTTCCTCCTAAGTTCACTCATTTAGCAGATTTAATTAAAAGGTTTGTCTTCACAGCTGAATAAATGTCCTTTCCTTTAATCACTGTATATTCCTCCTTTTTAATCACGTTGTTTTCCCGCTCCGATGTCCGTCTCCAGTCCTTTTCTGACGTCATGACGATGTTAACTCCAGTGGTGGAAAAAGTACCAAATTGTCATACTTGAGTAAAAGTAAAGATACCTTAATAGAAAATGACTCAACTAAAAGTGAAAGTCACCCAGTAAAATACTACTTGAATAAAAGTCTAAAAGTATTTGGTTTTAAATATACTTAAGTATCAAAAGTAAATGTAATTGCTAATATATACTTAAGTATCAAAAGTAAAAGTACAAGTATAAATCATTTCAAATTCCTTACATTAAGCAAACCAGACAATTTTCTTGTTTTAAAAATTTACGTTCAGCCAGAGGCACACTCCAACACTCAGACAATTTACAAACAAAGCATTTGTGTTTAGTGAGTCTGCCAGATCAGAGGCAGTAGGGATGTTCTCTTGATAAGTTTTTGAATTGGACCATTTTCTGAATGGTCATTTTCAAAATGTAACAACTACTTTTGGGTGTCAGGGAAAATTTATGGAGTAAAAAGTACATTATTTTCTTTAGGAATGTAGTGAAGTGAAAGTAAAAGTAATCAAAAATATGAATAGTAAAGTCAAGTACAGATACCCACCAAAAAAATACTTAAGTAGTACTTTAAAGTATTTTTACTTAAGTACTTTACACCACTGGTTAACTCTCTTTCTTAGCTAGCTCGACTATGCACTTGCCTCTGCTAGCAATACACTGTGCTAACATTAGCCTAGACTGGACCACAGAAAATAACAGTTTTAAACAGTTGTAAAAACCCACTTCTTCCAGACAGAATAGTTCCTGTAGATTCAGACTTACTCATCACCAATCTGTTGTTATGTCTCGTGGGTTTCATAACCACGTCTGTATAACAATTCAATAATGATGAGACGGGAGACAGGAATCAGTTCAACCATTTATCTGGAACGTGATCATCTCAACACATACAAACCCCCATGATGCTCTGTAGCACAACCTCAATATACAACAAATACATAGATAAGTAAATGGACACAAAACAAAACTCATAGAGGAATTTAAATGTTCAGTTGTAGAAAGTAGTGCCATGGGATAGGGTCAGAAAGGTCAGTATGTTTGATAACTGGTTACAGAGGTGACATAACAAGCATAAGGTCCATTATAACACAGTGAAGTAGAGGTGGGAGCTAAAAGCAGACATGGACAGTGAGACGGTGTGAGGAGGTCAGGGGTGAAACACTAGATCAGGACAGGTAGAAATGGCAGGGCTGGAAATAGACACAGAGACACATTCTGATCATGGCTCAGACCTGACCTGAGACACCCAAACAGAAGATGCCATAGCAAAGTCCTGTCCAGTAGGCTATATGGGATTTCCTTTCATCAAAATCCAACACATGGAAATGTGTCCAGAGTGTGTGTGTGTGTGTCCAGTGTGTGTGTGTGTCCAGTGTGTGTGTATGTGTCCAGTGTGTGTGTGTGTCCAGTGTGTGTGTGTGTCCAGTGTGTGTGTGTGTCCAGTGTGTGTGTGTGTCCAGTGCGTGTGTGTGTGTCCAGTGTGTGTGTCCTGTGTGTGTGTGTGTGTCCGGTGTGTGTGTGTCCAGTGTGTATGTGTATGTGTCGTGTGTGTGTGTGTCCAGTGTGTATGTGTGTGGGTCCAGTGTGAGTGTGTGTGTGTATGTGTGTGTGTGTCCAGTGTGTGTGTCCAGTGTGTGTGTGTGTGTGTCCAGTGTGTGTGAGTGTGTGTGTCCAGTGTGTGTGTGTGTCAGGTGTGTGTGTGTGTTTCCAGTTTGTGTGTGTGTGTCCCGTGTGTGTGTGTCCTGTGTGTGTGTGTGTGTGTGTCAGTGTGTCCAGTATGTGTGAGAGTGTATGTCCAGTGTGTGTGTGTGTGTGTGTGTGTGTCCAGTGTGTGTGTGTGTCCTGTGTGTGTGTCCTGTGTGTGTGTGTGTGTCCAGTGTGTGTGTGTGTGTGTCCAGTGTGTGTGTCCAGTGTGTGTGTGTGTGTGTCTCCAGTGTGTGTGTGTCCAGTGTGTGTGAGTGTGTGTGTCCAGTGTGTGTGTCTTGTGTATGTGTGTGTCAGGTGTGTGTGTCCAGTGTGTATTTGTGTGGGTCCAGTGTGAGTGTGTGTGTGTGTCCAGTGTGTGTATGTGTCCAGCGTATGTGTGTGTGTCCAGTGTATGTTTCCAGTGTGTGTGTGTGTTTGTGTGTGTCCAGTGTGTGTGAGTGTGTGTGTCCAGTGTGTGTGTGTCCAGTGTGTGTCAAGTGTGTGGGTGTTTGTCCAGTGTGTGTTACTGTGTGTGTGTGTTTGTATGTGTGTGTGTCCAGTGTGTGTTTGTGTGTCCAGTGTGTGTGAGTGTGTGTGTCCAGTGTGTGTGTCCAGTGTGTGTGTCAAGTGTGTGTGAGTGTTTGTATGTGTGTGTGTGTCCTGTGTGTGTGTCCTGTGTGTGTGTTTGTCAGGTGTGTGTGTCCAGTGTGTGTGTCCTGTGTGTGTGTGTGTCTGGTGTGTGTGTTTCCAGTGTGTATGTGTGTGTGTCCATTGTGTATGTGTGTGTGTGTCCAGTGTGTGTGTGTCCAGTGTGTGTGTCCAGTGTGTGTGTGTGTGTCAAGTGTTTGTGAGTGTGTGTGCCCAGTGTGTGTGTGTGTGTGTGTGTCCAGTGTGTGTGTGTGTGTGTGTGTGTGTGTGTGTGTGTGTCCAGTGTGTGTGTGTGTCCTTTGTGTGTGTGTGTCAGGTGTGTGTGTGTCCAGTGTGTGTGAGTGTGTCAGGTGTGTGTGTGTGTGTTTTTCCAGTATGTGTGAGTGTGTCAGGTGTGTGTGTGTGTGTGTGTCCAGTATGTGTGAGTGTGTATGTCCAGTGTGTGTGTGTCTGTGTGTGTGTCCAGTGTGTGTGTGTGTCATGTGTGTGTGTCCTGTGTGTGTGTGTGTGTCAGGTGTGTGTGTGTGTGTGTGTGTCCAGTGTGTCTTTGTGTCCTGTGTGTGTGTCCTGTGTGTGTCCTGTGTGTGTGTGTGTGTCAGGTGTGTGTGTGTGTGTGTGCCCAGTGTGTGTGAGTGTGTGTGTCCAGTGTGTGTGTCCTGTGTGTGTGTCCTGTGTGTGTGTGTCCTCTGTGTGTGTGTGTGAGTGTGTGTCCAGTGTGTGTGTCCAGTGTGTGTGTGTGTCCAGAGTGTGTGTGTGTCCATTGTGTGTGTGTGTCTAGTGTGTGGGTGTGTTTGTCCAGTGTGTGTCCAGTGTGTGTGTGTGTTCAGTGTGTTTGTTCAGTGTGTGTGTACAGTATGTGTGTGTGTGTGTGTCCAGTGTGTGTGTGTGTGTTTGTGTGTGTCCAGTGTGTGTGTGTGTCCAGTGTGTGTGTGTGTCCAGTGTGTGTGTCCAGTGTGTCAGTGTGTGTGTGTGTGTCCAGTGTGTGTGTTTGTGTCCAGTGTGTCCAGTGTGTGTGTGTGTGTGTGTGTCCAGTGTGTGTGTGTGTCCAGTGTGTGTGTGTGTCCAGTGTGTGTGTTTGTGTGTCTAGTGTGTGTGTTTGTGTGTCCAGTGTGTGTGTGTCCAGTGTGTGTGTTTGTGTCCAGTGTGTGTCCAGTGTGTGTGTGTGTGTCAGTGTTACCATGGTTATTATTTACAGGGACACTGAGGAGTCACCATAATGAACCCAAAACCCTGGATAGAGGGGCTCAGTGAATGTGGAGTGGAATGTGTTCAGGTGGGTCAGTGTGTCAGAGGAGACTCTGTAGAAGGACAGAGTGCCGGCTGGCCAGTCCAGATACACTCCTACTCTGTGGGGTCTGGAAGAGGGGACGTCTATGGTAGTGGACTTATTATTGTGCCTGGCAGAGTAACGGTTGTCAGAGCAGAACAGACTCCAGGACTTGTCATTGGATCCAAGCCAACAGTCACTACCCCTTCCTCTCCTGCTGATTCCTTTATATGTCACTCCTATACCAGCCCCTCTCCCACTCCACTCTACCTCCCAGTAACAGCGCCCAGTCAGACCCTCTCTACACAGCACCTGTCTACAGAACTCAAATCTCTCTGGGTGATCAGGATATGGCTGCTCCTCTCTCCTCCATGTCATCTTTCTGTTCTCCTCAGACAGAGAGAGGCGTCTGTTTACTGTGTTTAGGTCCAGTGTGAGATCACAGACATCTGATGGATGAAACCAGACACAATATTAGGAATCATCATCATCCTGAACACACACACACCGGATACACACTCACATCCTGAACACACACACACTGAACACACAAACACATCCTGAACAAACACACACACTGGACACACATACACATCCTGAACACACACACACACACACACACCGGATACACACTCACACTCACATCCTGAACACACACACACACACACACACACACACACACACACACACATCCTGAACAAACACACACACAGACACACACATTGTCAAAGCAACTCTTTGTAAACTTTGGTGTCCCTGATTTGTGCTTCTGTAGAACTACAGCTGGTATTTAATATGACCAAGTAAGTAATGATGGTGGTCTTTGACTTTGACTTCACTTGAATTAAGACTTATTCTTAGTCATATTCTTCACAGCAGTCAACACTCACATTTTCTAAGTCCAGGTTTCATTGTGTTCTCTCCACCATGTTCCACACTGTAGCGGTAAGCAGAAGAACAGACAGTCATTGAGGGATACACCTGAACTCACACACACACACACACACACACACACACACACACACACACACACACACACACACACACACACACACACACACACACACACAAACACACACACACACACACACACACACTGGACCCCCACACACACACTGGACACACACACACACACACACACACACACAAACTGGACACACACACACTGGACACAGACACAGACACAAACACACACGCTGGACACACACACACACTCACACACACACACACACACACACACACACACACACACACACACACACACAGTCTTTATATAACTTAGTCCAAGTGGTGGTCAGTATGTTTGTCTTAACTAGCCTGATAACTCCAACATGTCTGATATGAACATTGACATATACCCTCTACATACTTGAGTTTCTCCAGTCTGCAGTGTGGATCCTCCAGTCCAGCAGAGAGCAGTCTGACTCCTGAGTCTCCTGGGTGATTGTAGCTCAGGTCCAGCTCTCTCAGGTGTGAGGGGTTTGACTTCAGAGCTGAGAACAGAGAAGCACAGCCTTCCTCTGTGACCAGACAGCCTGACAGCCTGCAAAGAGCCAAATCATATTAAAACCACACTGCTATTCTTTGGAGTTGAGTAATTTTCTGTCTAAGTGAGTAGATAACATGTTTCTAAACACTACTAAATTAATCCTGATGATGCCTTGATTAATACAAATCATATATCAATCATGAAAAACGACGAGTGAGAAAGTTACAGAGGCTACAACAAAACATGCTAACCTCTCACCATTACCAATAACAGAGGGGGTATGATCCTTGTTCCTCTGTAACTTTCTCATTCATCATCATTCACAATTCATTCATGATTATTCATAATCATGGTAGCATCCACATGAATGTAGAAGTGTTCAGAAACATATTCTATTCTTACTGACAATACAAGTGAAGTGACTCCAAAATGACAGGACATTATTCACCATTCAGTTTCTATTGGGAAAAACATCATCAAAAACACAACCAAGACAAACTGCAAATGTATTCAACAAGTTTGTAGAATCACAAGCTTGATGTAATCACTGCAGGCAAGGAATATTGGACCAACAACTTTTTTATGTATTTTTAGTTAACTAGGCAAGTCAGTTAAGAACAAATTCTTATTTACAATGACAGCCTACACCGGCCAAACCCGGACGACACTGGGCCAATTGTGCGCCGCCCTATGGGACTCCCAATCACGGCCGGTTGTGATACAGCCTGGAATCGAACCAGGGGGTCTGTAGTGACGCCTCAAGCACTGAGATGCAGTGCCTTAGACCGCTGCACCACTCGGGAGCCCAATAAACTTTTGACTAATTGAATTTGTCCAAATAATTACGACTTAAAATGGGAGAACTAGATACGTAAAGTGCTTTCAATTCTAAACTGTAAAAAATATATATTTATGAATACCTTTAAATAAAAGGTGACATTCTGTACTGTCGCCTAATATGAAACATTCTACCTCAAATCCAAAATGCTGGAGCATAGCACCAAATGTAAAACTGTAAGCTTCACTGTCCAAACACATATGGTGTGGACTATGTGTGCCTGGTAAACACATGTGGATATGGTGAACAGTTATCACTTGTTGACCAACTACAGGAATACTGACCTCAGAGTCTCCAGTTTACAGTGGGGATTCCCCAGTCCAGCAGAGAGCAGCTTCACTCCTGAATCCTTCAGGTCATTGTTACTCAGATCCAGCTCTCTCAGGTGTGAGGGGTTTGACTTCAGAGCTGAGGCCAGAGAAGCACAGCCTTTCTCTGTGACTCCACAGCCTGACAGCCTGCAAAGAGATCATCATGATTTCACAAACACACTGTTAATTTAACACCAGTAGTGTAGAAGGACAATGGCAGATGCATTTGGTTTATTCTCTCAAACAACATATAGATTCATCTTCCGTCTCCTAGAATTGTATGGTCATATTGTTATACTAATGTGAACATCAATGCACTGATTCAGTAAGTTTTTCAATGTAATACTATATATTATATACATATTATAATACATATATTTCTCTAAACTGAATATTTCTTCCTGATGATTAGTACTTAAATGTCATTTTATGTACTCACAGAGCAGCTCTGGAGGCTTTGACCACTGGCAGCAACCTCAGAAGACCTTCCTCTGATCCTGAGTATTTCTTCAGGTCAAACACATCCAGCTCCTTTTCTGAAGTCAGCAACACAAAGACCAGAGCTGACCACAGTGCAGGTGACAGTTCTTCTTCTGAGAGACTTCCTGAGCTCAGGTAGCTTTGGATCTCCTCCACTAGAGAATGGTCATTCAGTTCATTCAGACAGTGGAACAGATTGATGCATCTCTCTGGAGAGGGATTCTCCCTGATCTTCTCCTTGATGTACTTGACTGTTTCTTCATGGCTCTGTGAGCTGCTTCTTGTCTTTGTCAGTAGACCTCGTAAGTACTTCTGATTGGACTCCAGTGAGAGGCCCAGAAGGAAGCGGAGGAAAAGGTCCAGGTTTCCCGTCTCACTTTGTAAGGCTTTATCCACAGCACTCTTGTAGACACTAACTTCAGGCTTGTCCCTGGACTGCGCAAAAAAGTAGCTGAACATTGATTGAGGTTTTGCCATTAGATTCTCATTGTTGTTGATGAATGAGAGGAACACATATACAGCAGCCAGAAACTCCTGAATGCTCAGATGCACGAAGCAGTACACCTTGTCCTGGTACAGCCCACATTCCTCTTTAAAGAGCTGTGTGCACAATCCTGTGTACACTGAGGCTTCATTGACATCAATGCCAGCCTCTTTCAGGTCTTCTTCATAGAAAATCAGATTGCCATTCACAAGCTGTTGAAAAGCCAGTTTTCCCAGTGACAGAATGCTCTCTTCATTCCAGTGTGGACCTGTCTCTTCTTTCCCAAGATACTTTTCATTCTTCTGTTCGGTATGAAACTCCACAAGGTGTGTGTACATCTCAGTCAGAGTCTTGGGCATCTCTTCTCTATTATGTTTCAGCATGTGTTCAAGGACTTTTGCAGAAATCCAACAGAAGACTGGAATGTGGCACATGATGTGGAGGCTCCTTGATGTCTTTATGTGTGAGATGATTCTGCTGGCCAGGTCCTCATCACTGAATCTCTTCCTGAAGTACTCCTCCTTCTGTGGGTCATTGAACCCTCGCACCTCTGTCACCTGGTCAACACACCCTGAAGGGATCTTATTGGCTGCTGCAGGTCGGGTAGTTATCCAGAGGAGAGCAGAGGGAAGCAGATTTCCCTTGATGAGATTTGTCAGCAGAACATCCACTGAGGTTGACTCAGTGACGTCACAACAGATCTTGTTCTTCTGGAAGTCTAGGGGCAGTCGGCACTCATCCAGACCATCAAAGATGAACAGAACTTTGTACTTGTCGTAGTTGGAGATTCTTGATTCTTTGGTTTCCATTGAGAAGTGATTGAGAAGTTTAATCAAAGTGCGTTTTTCCTCTTTCATCAAATTCAGCTTCCGAAAAGGGAATGAAAATACAAATTGGACATCCTGATTAGCTTTTCCTTCAGCCCAGTCCAGAATGAACTTCTGCACAGAGACTGTTTTTCCAATGCCAGCGACTCCCTTTGTCAGCACAGTTCTGATACGTTTGTCTTGTCCAGTTAAGGGTTTGAAGATGTCGTTACATTTGACTGCAGTCTCTGGTCTTGCTTGTTTCCTGGTTGTTGTCTCAATCTGTCTCAGCTCATGTTTATTATTGACCTCTCCTGTTCCACCCTCTGTGATGTAGAGCTCTGTGTAGATCTTATTGAGAAGTGTTGGGTTTCCTTGTTTAGCGATCCCCTCAAATACACATTGAAACTTCTTCTTTAGATTAGATTTGAGTTCACGTTGGCAAATCACAGCAAGCTCATCTGAATGAAGAAATAACACAGAGGATATTAATATTACGTCTGATTTAATACCTACAGTTTTGTAAAACTGTCTTATAAAGTTTAAATTATAATAATGTATTCTCTAAACTGTCTGTATAAATCTGTAAATGTTTTCATAATGCATTACACACTGGTGTGACTGATTTATATCATTATTGGTATTATTGATGGCATTAATAATGTTGTCTCTCTCTCTCAATTCAATTCAATTCAATTCAATTTAAGGGCTTTATTGGCATGGGAAACGTGTGTTAACATTGCCAAAGCAAGTGAAGTAGATAGTAAACAAAAGTGAAATAAACAATAAATATTAACAGTAAACATTACACTCAGAAGTTTCAAAAGAATAAAGACATTTCAAATATCATATTATGTATATATACAGTGTTGTAATAATGTGCAAATAGTTAAAGTACAAATGGGAAAATAAATAAACATAAATATGGGTTGTATTTACAATGGTGTTTGTTCTTCACTGGTTGCCCTTTTCTTGTGGCAACAGGTCACAAATATTGCAGCTGTTATGGCACACTGTGGTTTTTCACCCAGTAGATAAGGGAGTTTATCAAAATTGGGTTTGTTTTCGAATTCTTTGTGGATCGCTGTAATCTGAGGGAAATATGTGTCTCTAATATGGTCATACATTTGGCAGGAGGTTAGGAAGTGCAGCTCAGTTTCCACCTCATTTTGTGGGCAGTGTGCACATAGCCTGTCTTCTCTTGAGAGCCAGGTCTGCCTACGGCGGCCTTTCTCAATAGCAAGGCTATGCTCACTGAGTCTGTACATAGTCAAAGCTTTCCTTAAGTTTGGGTCAGTCACAGTGGTCAGGTATTCTGCCACTGTGTACTCTCTGTTTAGGGCCAAATAGCATTCTAGTTTGCTCAGTTTATTTGTTTGTTCTTTCCAATGTGTCAATAATTCTCTTTTTGTTTTCTCATGATTTGGTTGGGTCTAATTGTGTTGTTGTTGTTGTTGTTGTTGTTGTTGTTGTTGTTGTTGTTGTTGTTGTTGTTGTTGTTGTTGTTGTTGTCCTGGGGCTCTGTGGGGTCTGTTAGTGTTTGTGAACAGAGCCCCAGGACAAGCTTACTTAGGGGACTCTTCTCCAAGTTCATCTCTCTGTAGGTGATGGCTTTGTTATGGAAGGTTTGGGAATCGCTTCCTTTTAAGTGGTTATAGAATTTAACGGCTCTTTTCTGGATTTTGATAATTAGCAGGTATTGGCCTAATTCTGCTCTGCATGCATTATTTGGTGTTTTACGTTGTACACGGAGGATGTTTTTTGCAGAATTATGCATGCAGAGTCTCAATTTGGTGTTTGTCCCATTTTGTGAATTCTTGGTTGGTGAGCGGACCCCAGACCTCAGAACCATAAAGGGCAATGGGTTCTATAACTGATTCAAGTATTTTTAGCCAGATCCTAATTGGTATGTCAAATTTTATGTTCCTTTTGATGGCATAGAAGGCCCTTCTTGCCTTGTCTCTCAGATCGTTCACAGCTTTGTGGAAGTTATCTGTGGCGCTGATGTTTAGGCCGAGGTATGTATAGTTTTTTGTGTGCTCTAGGGCAACGGTGTCTAGATGGAATTTGTATTTGTGGTCCTGGCAACTGGACCTTTTTTGGAACACCATTATTTTTGTCTTACTGAGATGTACTGTCAGGGCCCAGGTCTGAAAGAATCTGTGCAGAAGATCTAGGTGCTGCTGTAGGCCCTCCTTGGTTGGTGACAGAAGCACCAGATCATCAGCAAACAGTCTGTCTGTCTGTCTGTCTGTCTGTCTGTCTGTCTGTCTGTCTGTCTGTCTGTCTGTCTGTCTGTCTGTCTGTCTGTCTGTCTGTCTGTCTGTCTGTCTGTCTGTCTGTCTGTCTGTCTGTCTGTGTCTCTCTCTCTCTCTCTCTCTCTCTCTCTCTCTCTCTCCTCTGTCTCTCCTCTTCTTTCTGTCTAAATTAATCACCACAACACATCCATGCTGCTACTTGATGAGGTCACTAGATGTTGTGTTAAGGCTGCTACAATATCACTGAGTTACACAGCTACTTTAGCTGTACTTTAGCTACAGCTTTTAAATGTTCTAAAACAGCATTCAACATGAGGCAGACAGCTCTTACTTTTCTCCAGTGTGTCAGCAAGCTCCTTCTGGTTCATTTTCCTCAGGACATGCAGTGTGATCTTCAGAGCCCCCTCTCTGGCACTGCTCTCCTGCTTCTCATCTTCAGCATCCACCACTTCTTTATCCTGCTTCTGACTCTCAAAGCCTTCTGGGAGTTCTGGACTAAGAATCCTCTTGAACATCTTCAGCTCGTTCTTCACAAATGTTATAATATTCTCTTCAAGCAACTGAAATAAATCAAGTAAATAAGTTAAGCAAGAGACTAAATGCTTTCTCATTAACACATGAATGAATGATTGACAGATCAACTTTACTTGAGGTAAACAAAAACAAATGTACATAACAGGACCACATACACTGAAAATGGAGGCCAGGTCTGTTTGATGACTCTGGGAAGACTGACCACTGAGAATCTCTGACTCTGATCTCTGCTGTTGGTTTCTGGGGACAAAACATCAGATTACATTTCCTCATCCAGGGAGTACACTCACACACACACACACACACACACACACACACACACACACACACACACACACACACACACACACACACACACACACACACACACACACACACACACACACACACACACACACACACACACACACACACTCACACAAACACACACACACACACACACTCACACAAACACACACACACACACACACACACACTCACAGACACACACACACACACACACACACACACACACACACTCACAGACACACACACACACAGACACACACACACAAACACACACACACACACACACACACACACACACACACACACACACACACACACACACACACACACACACACACACACACTCACAGACACACACACACACAGACACACACACACAAACACACACACACACACACACACACACACACACACACACACACACACACACACACTCACACACACACACACACTCACAGGGAGGGAATGTTGTGTTTGTTTAATATTGTTTCAGGACTATGAAAATGGAAAAAAGGATTAGCCTATGGATTATGAAAACAACAAAAATAAATGGGAAAATGGGAGATGAGAAATGACTAGAGACAGTGTTGTTTAACTCACTGACCATGACCCATGAGTTCTTCTTACCTTTGTTCACTAGAAAAGTCTCCCTCTCTAAACTGTATAGGAAGGTCCATAGACTCGTAACTCTTCATGGACACACAGCTGGGTACAGGGGAGGCTGGTCTCTCCTGCTTGATTGGACTTCAACACAACAGAGACAAACATTACATCTCTCATCTACTCTGAGCTCAGATGGGGAAACAAGAGTTTCATTCCAAAACGCTATATATCCATTTTCAGAAATGTTAGTAAATTAGCTTCTATTGTTTAAAGAAATTATGAAAGAGATTGGTGTATTTTTTCACTATCTAATCATGGCATGGGGTTGTTCAATGACAGACATGTATTTGTTTAAAATCTATCACGATGGTTTCATTTCAGAGAGACAAATAATCATGTTTTTTTGCATAATGCTATATATATCTGCCTCACTCTCAGAGAAATAAGTAGTACTGCTAGGTTTTACACAGTAATAATATATTTCTGTCTCACTCTCAGAGAAATAAGTAGTACTGCTAGGTTTTACACAGTAATAATATATTTCTGTCTCACTCTCAGAGAAATAAGTAGTACTGCTAGGTTTTACACAGTAATAATATATCTGCCTCACTCTCAGAGAAATAAGTAGTACTGCTAGGTTTTACACAGTCAAATGTGACCGACCGGCTCGATTCGTTCTTATGTAGCAAAATTTGAAATTGTTTTTTTTAAATTGGATAAAAGTAGAGACTCAGCTAGAAAAAGGTATATCATACACTACAGTTGAGGAACAATGGGAAAGTAATTCTGCTTTGAAAGATGATTTACTTGTAACCTCAATTTTGAGAAAATGGCCTTAGATAGTTTTGGTACACCTACTGGAGAGCTCTTCTTTATCTACAGGGGTTTTACTTTGGCAGATAATGTCACCCATCTAAATAAATAAAATATTTATATATATATATATATATATATATATATATATATATATATATATATATATATATATGTATATGTATATATATATATATATATATAGTTAACTAAATGTATGATGTTTTTGGTTTATGTCAGTTTCATTGTTTGTTATACTATAAATGGTTATGTTATGGTTGTAAGTGGTAAAATGAACTAGAAAATGTCATATTTTGAAATTCTGAGTAATTACTACTTTAGTAAGGATATACACTTTATTCAGTACTACTGCAGTTGCTAAATAATTCCAATAGATGGCAGCATAAGACCACGAATGAAATTTCAGAAGGTTAGTTTAGTTTTCTCCCTGAATACACCACCACTCCCCCTCACAGGAAAACTCCTGCACATGCTTTTTACTGTCTCTTTCCACACTGTTAATGCAAGAGGAATGACTGAAAAAGCATTTAACAGATTACTGTGAAATAATATAATGATGATTCATGTTTATTATTAGCTGTTTTTATGCTCATGTTTTGAAATTATACTTCATTACTATAACTATTATCAATAAGCCTGAACATTAATTTAGTCACCTCTGGTCAAGAAAAACGTATTTTCCTGGTACATTCATTGTCAGATTCATCAACCAGCAGTGAACACTCTGCCTTCTAGCGCAAACGAGGGGCATGTTGAGGTACATTTGCTAACCGGGAGGGTTGCATGATGTAATTTATTGGCGGGCTGGAAGACGCACTCTTGTCTTTTCTATTCCGAGGTTGGAGCATCTGACTAGTGATTATTTACCCGGGGTTCAACACCTGCTATAGTCACTATTTAATTGCTCTTCCAAAAGCAACACAGGCCTAATACGAGATATATACCTAACTAAAGTAATGAGTGACCATTTTAGAAAATCATGGGACATAAAGTATTTGGTTGCATGCTATATTATGTCAATCATATTGCTGCTTGTAGCCTATAACTGATGTTTTGTGGTCTTATGCTGCCATCTATTGGACATATTTAGCAATTAAAAGTTATTAATTCACGTACAGACATTGGTGAGGCAGCTGAGAAATAAAGTGTATTAGATCAGTCTCAAACCTGCCCCACGCCAATTGCTGGACCTTCACACAGAGGTTACTAGGTCACCCAATTCAAACCACTGTCACGATCGTCTACCAATGAGGAGGACAAAGGCGCAGCGTTGAATGCGAACATTTTATTTTATCAAGATGATCACACGATCAAAACAACAAAAACGAAACGTGACGTCCCTGGTTACATAAACCAACAAACACGGAACAAGAAACCACAAACACAAAGTGAAAAGACCGACAGTTAAATATGGCTCCCAATCAGAGACAACCAGCTGACACTCGTTGCCTCTGATTTGGAGTCACTCAGGCCAACATAGATATACAAACATAGACTTACACACCCTGGCTCAACATAACATAGACCCCAGAAACAGGGCGTGACAGTACCCCCCCCCCCCCAAAGGCGCGGACTCCGACCGCGCCAAACAACCACAACAGGGGAGGGACCGGGTGGGCACTCCGCCTCGGTGGCGGATCCGGCTCCGGACATGACCCAGGCACTGGTTGTGCTGGACTGACGACGCGCACCCCTGGCTTGGTGCGTGGAGGAGGAACGGGCCTTACCAGGCTGATGACGCACACCGTAGGCTTGGTGCGTGGAGCAGGGACAGGCCGGACTGGGCTGACGAAGCACACCACTGACTTGGTGCGGGGAGCAGGAACGGGCCGGACCGGGCTGACGAAGCGCACCCCTGACTTGGTGCGGGGAGCAGGAATGAGCCGGACCGGGCTGACGACGCGCACCACTGACTTGGTGCGGGGAGCTTGGATGGGCCGGACTGGGCTGGCGACGCGCACCACCGACTTGGTGCGGAGAGCAGGAACGGGCCGGACAGGGCTGACGAAACGCACCACAGACTTGGTGCGGGGAGCAGGAAGGGGCCGGACTGGGCTGGCGACGCGCACCACAGACTTGGTGCGGAGAGCAGGAACGGGCTGGACAGGGCTGGTAACGCGCACCACAGACTTGGTGGGAGTGGCAGGAACAGGCCGGCCCGTACTGGGAACACACACCACTGGCCCTACGTGGGGATCAGGAACAGGCCGGACCGGACTGGCAACACACGCCAGTACCTCTCGCCGTGCCTCTACAACCTCCTTCCCCCTGGTGACCAGTGACTCCCGTAACCTGGCGGCCTCCTCTGCCAACCCGCTGGACCGCTCTATCGCGGCCTCCTGCTGCCCCAACGTCGTGAGCCCCCCCCCTAAAAAAATTCCTCCCCGTGGGCCAGGCCTCCATCGTTCTCGCCAGACTCTCACCCCACTGCTCCAAAGTCCAACCTCTCTCCTCTTCTCTTGGCTTGGCCCAGTCGAGACTCCTACTCCACTGCTCCCAAGTCCATCCTCTCTCTTCTTCACGCTGCTTGGTCCTGTTATGGTGGTTTCTTCTGTCACGATCGTCTACCAATGAGGAGGACCAAGGCGCAGCGTTGAATGCGAACATTTTATTTTATCAAGATGATCACACGATCAAAACAACAGAAACGTGACGTCCCTGGTTACATAAACCAACAAACACGGAACAAGAAACCACAAACACAAAGTGAAAAGACCGACAGTTAAATATGGCTCCCAATCAGAGACAACCAGCTGACACTCGTTGCCTCTGATTGGGAGTCACTCAGGCCAACATAGATATACAAATATAGACTTACACACCCTGGCTCAACATAACATAGTCCCCAGAGCCAGGGCGTGACAACCACATTTGAAAAATAAAACAAATGTGCCTTATTTATCAAGTGTTCTGTCTTGCAATTATACATATAATAAAATAACAACAAAATAATCAAAACGCTTTTTAATACTAAAATTGTATTTACTAAGATAATATTATTTCTAAAATAGTTTCTAAAAGTGTTCTAGGCTACCCTACCCTAGAATTAGGGGTTAGGGTTACGGCTAAAATAGGTTATAAGTAGGGTAAGAGTTTCTGTATAGCACTTTGTGACATCTGCTGGTGTAAAAAGGGCTTTATAAATACATTTGATTGATTGTTAGGTTTAGGGTTTATATGCAAAAAACTGTATGGGTTTATGGCTCTCTTGCTCCTCCTTGTGGCCGTATGTGGGTACTACATAACTAATTAATGACACTTGCTAGGCTCATAATCTGAGGTAGCAACTGCGTCTGATCTACAAATCCATTAGCTAGACCACCCGATTAGACAACAATCACCCCATTATATCCATTTGGTTTGCAACTCAGTGAACCTGTGCAGCATTCGCTCAATTTGATGCCTACAAACAAAGATGTCGATGCATATCAAATTACCCAGCAGCCATATAGAAACAACAAGTCGTCGAAAAAATGGTTATTTCTTAATTTAAAAATGTCTTCTGGCTGTTTAAATCGGCCACATCTTGGAAAAGAGGACAGGGACATGCGTTTTGTTTAGATTGTACACAAAAAAAAAAAAAAAAAAGGTTAACCATGATCAGAAATGTTTAATGTTTGATGGCTATCTGCCAACCATCACCGGGACCACAACATGTAATCAGGTGAACAGTGAGTGTGCTCACCAAGTAGCCATAACCTTGTTAATAATAAGTTACCTGAGGTAAACCTACAGGGTTAATGCAGGCAGGTCTCATTGATAACAATAGTGAAGCTGGCATTGTAACGTAGAACAATGGGCTGGGAATAGAATGTTCTGAAGGCGAGTCGGTGTCACTGAGCTCAATAGAACTAATAGGAGCTGGTAGGGTGAAAAATGCCCTAAAATAAGGCCTGTTGTTTCGAGATTACTTCATAGCTAGTGACATAAGGTAATATTATGAAACTGGGCTCCATGGCGGATGCAATTAACTAGTTTTTATCAGTAAAAAATGTTGTTAAAAATGTATTGTGTCCAGCCTACTTGATGCGCCCCGAAAAAATTATATTCAAAAGTTAGGTCCTTGGACTCAAGAGGGGTTAAACACTAAAGTTACCGTCCATCTAGTGAAGATAGGAGAACCGGACAGAGGGAGCGTAGGAAGCCAGCATCCGTCAACGAGAGAGGGAGAAGCCCTCCACGGTATTTAACAGGTGGAAGAAACAACCAGGGAGCTCCATCGGTCCACAAGAAATGCAGGTAGCCGGTGATGATGTAGTGGTAGCTAGGATAACTAGGATGCTGCTGGTAGAGTAGCTAGTTTAGCTAGCTGTACCGACTAGCTTGGCTAGCTAGCAGGTCGTTCGTCTGTCCCTCGAGGATGATGACGAATCCGGTGAACCACACAATTAATCAAGAAGAGCGAGTGAAAAGGATCTGGCTACACTCATACTGTCACTGACCATTACGCAAAAAAAGCAAATTGAACAATAAACTTCGGTGTCTCAACACTGTAACGAACTCCGTCGTTATTCCCCAAGATCACCTCAGCCCACTCTGCGCGTAACTGGACGATATGCTTGGCGCCAAACCGTACGTGGACGCGGACAGTTCTGTACTGGGACGCGGACAGTTCCAGAACGCGGACATGAGCAGTGCCACACAATAAACTAAAAGCAGTCTTTAAAGTCGGGTACATTAGTAATATTCTTTTTTTATTATGTCAAACAAAAGAAAATCGTTTTTTAAAACAAGATTTTGAGATCTGGGCACGTATCCAAAAAGCGTCTCAGAGTAGAAAAATTGGTCCTCTCTCTCCCCAGACAGACTCATTTAATACTGGGTCGTTACAATATTTTGAGATCTGGGCCCATATCCAAAAAGCGTCTCAGAGTAGAAAATGTGTCGTATAAGTGCTGAGAATAAAGCCATTTTAGTCCTACTCTTATGGGTATAAATTAAAGCTATGCATGAAGCCTCTTTATTCATAAGTGTCCCACCTAGTTGGCAGATATTTAGGACACCTCATGAGCTGTCCTAACCAGTTAAGAGGTACCAGCAGGTGTCTTGATAATAGAAACATGCAGCGAGTCAGTGGTTCCTGTGCAACATGTAATTGCTTTGGAGCAGTGGTGACCTGTCATTCAGGGCAGAGCCCCACCTGTTTAGCAGATGCTCTTACCCAGAGCGATTTACAGTAAGTGCATTCATCTTAAGATAGCTAGGTGAGACAACCAGATAATACAGTCAAATATACAGGATACGAACATTCAATGTCAGCTAAACAATGGATATATAGCGTTTTGCAATAAAAATAATAATTATTATCTACATCTAAAATCTATTAATTAAACATCTGAGAACAGTAATATTGAAGGTACCCATAAGCAACCATTTCTGATTATTGTGGAAATAGCATTAAGGAAATAAACTCTTAATAATTCTTAAACAAAATTGTCATCTCACCTCTTAGCTTCGGTGTCATGTTCCCCAGAGAGACTCATTTTAGACCACTGACCCCTAAACAGAGATCCAACATGTTGGTTGTAGTTAACACAGTAATTCTTGAATGTGAATTGTTATCATTTATTAATTATCTCTTACAAAACATTTACTAACAGACATATTGAAACAGTCAGGCTATTTAATGCAATCAAATGAACATCTGATTGTGACATCTCTTCTCCATGTTAACTGTCAATAATAATAATAAATCACTGTTTGTTAAGGTAGTTATAGACAGTGCAGCAACACAAGGCCATGTCTCACACTTATTTGTATTCATTAAAAGTCAGCCAATTATTATCTTTAAATCTGTTCTTTTCTAAACGTATCTGAGAATGTAGACAGAAGGGCTAAAACGGGCTTGATTGATCTGGGGGGGATCAGTGATCTATACAGAAATGTTTTTTGCAACAATTAAGAGATGTTTTATTATTTAAAGTAGGCTAGGTTATAATGTATAACAGTAATTTTTTGTGTAAAGCAGATCAAGGTCTATACCTCAGCCAGTGGCGACCCGTCATTCAGGGCAGGTGGCCTTTCCTGTTTTGCATGTTATTTTGGCATTAATACGTGTCACATATCAGTTTGCAAAAAATGTAAAAATAATATATATATAATTGAGTTAATAAAGCCGCAAAAAAACATGGTCTCTTTTTTGTTTTCTTGAGTAAGGCAGCTCCAAAATGCAGGTGTTTCAGCCTAGCTCAGTGCTTTCTGTGGTGGTGGGGCAGCCTAGCTCAGTGCTTTCTGGGGTGGTGGGTCAAGCCAGAAGACAATACAGAGCATTGCTTCGTGATTGGCTCAGTGTTCTGTCACTCATGGGGACACTACGTCACCGCCAAGTCTAAGGGTAGAGCTAGAAAATTCAAGCCCATTGGGTGCTGCCACAGAGTTACATTAGAAGTGCCCATCCAAGAAGGTCATTGGCCAACAGATAAAATGACGTCAAATCACATTATATCTACAGTAGCTTTGATTGAACTGATCAGGTCAACATCATACTTTCAAAATCTTAGCCAGCAGTCATCATCATGAATCAAGTCGACAATCTACAGGCAAATCCTTTTTAATCCTTGTCATATGAAGAGAAATAATGAAGAGAAATGATAGGACAGCTGTCGGGACTCTGCTGTTGGGACTCTGCTGTTGGGACTCTGCTGTTGGGACTCTGCTGTCGGGACTCTGCTGTTGGGACTCTGCTGTTGGGACTCTGCTGTCGGGACTCTGCTGTTGGGACTCTGCTGTTGGGACTCTGCTGTTGGGACTCTGCTTTATGTCGGCCCTAACAGTTTGTGGCCACCGTTTCTCACCGTTATAGTGCAATGAATGTATTGTTTAGTGTTGTGTTGTGGAGTGGCTTTGCTGGCATGCATCCCCCTTTATTTATGTTTTGCCCCACCAAGATTGACATGCTAAAATCACCACTGACCTCAGCTATAGCCTAGATGACCAGCCTAAACCTGTTCAGATCAGTTCCCATAACGTTATAACAGTAACAGTAGCAGGAGCCTAGTCCTGATACAGATGGAGGTCTATACCTCAGCTATAGCCTACATATCCTAGATGACCAGCCTAAACCTGTTCAGATCAGTTCCCATAACGTTATAGACCTACCAGTAGCAGGACAGAGCATGTAGCCTAGGCATGAGCAATATGTGTATGTGTTATTTCATAGTTTTGATGTCTTCACTATTGTTCTACAATGTAGAAAACAGTAAAAATAAAGACAAATCCTGGAATGAGTAGGTGTGTCCAAACTTTTGACTGGTACTATACCTCAGCTATACCCTACATATCCTAGATGACCAGCCTAAACCTGTTCAAATCAGTTCACATAGGCTATCAGTAGCAGGATTGATCACCTACAAATCGGTTTTAAATCCAAATAACAGGACATGTAGCCGAGGCCAAATTTTTTCAAAACATTTCCTAAAGAGACTATCTGGGCCCGGATTCCCAAAAGCACCTGAAGGCTAAGTTAATCGTTAGAACCTTTGTAGGAGTATTGTTAAATCTCCAAGCTCTTTCCCAAAACCATTGTTTCTTTATTTTTTACTATTTTCTACATTGTAGAATAAGAGTGAAGACATAAAAATTATGAATTATGAATATGGAATCATGTAGTAACCCAAAAAGTGTTAAACAAATCAAAATATATGTTGTATTTGAGATTCTTTAAATAGCCACCCTTTGCCTTGATGACAGCTTTGCACACTCTTGGCAATCTCTCAACCAGCTTCATGAGGTAGTCACCTGGAATGCATTTCAATTATCAGGTGTGCCTTCTTTTAATATGCCATTTAGCAGACATTTTTATCCAAAGCGACTTACAGTCATGTGTACATAAATGTTTACGTATGGGTGGTCCCGGGGATCGAACCCACTATCCTGGCATTACAAGCGCCATGCTCTACCAATTGAGCTACAGAGGACCACATTTGTCATTTGTTCTTAAACGGATGAGGATGTAATTTGTTCTTAAAAGTTAATTTGTGGAATTTCTTTCCTTCTTAATGCGTTTGAGCCAATCAGTGCTAGAGGCGTCACTACAGACCCTGGTTCTATTCCAGGCTGTATCACAACCGGCTGTGATTGGGAGTCCCATAGGGCTGCGCACAATTGCCCCAGCGCCGTCCGGGGTAGGCCGTCATTGTAAATAAGAACTTGTTCTTAACTGACTTGTCTACTTAAATAAAGGTTAAATTAAAAAAGGTTGAGTCTCTAGATTCCCTTGCTGCTCTGGATAAATAATGAAATGGTTGTCATAGTGATTTAAACTGGGACTGGTTATCTCCAAACTCTGAGACCATGTCATTTGTTACATTTCACCCAATTGATAAAGGCAGCTAGAAGGCTGAACCCAGAAGACAACTCTAAATCAACACTTACTGATATTATCCTCAAATCCTTTCACTCATATTATAATGTATCTTTGTTCAACGGATGTCGGGAAGCCTATGATATCAATAGTGTAGCAAACAGCGGGTAGGGCGGTAAACCCAGGTCACTGGCGAAAAAGGCAAACACCCTACGCATCATAGCAATGGGAATTGTAACCTGACTCACACTGTCCCCTACAAAAGTCCCATGCTTCGACTACTCAGACCCCTCACACATCCAGGCCATAAATTCTGATGGCCTCACAGACACCATACTACTTCTGACACCAATGTAGCGAACAGCGGGGCAGGGAAGCGAACCCAGGTTGCATGTGTAAAAGGCAAACAACCTACGCATCACGCCACAGGCGCCAATTGGGTTAATTGGTTGGAATTGTGACGTGGCTCATTTAGCGAGGATCACTACACTATAGTGGAACTATGATACAATTACAGTTATCATATGAAATATTAAATGTAGAACTATAATATATGAATATATTGAATTTGATTTGCCCAGATTCAGTTAGCTCCATTTTGTATGATTAAACTGACACGTACCTGTCTCAGTTGAAGTCGACTGTTAGGTCTGAGTGTTTTACTTCCATTCAGTACTAAAATTACACCAGACATTACATTTCTCTACCACTTTATAATAATCCATGGAAAGATTCTCACCTTGTAGCCTGAATTCACAACCAGAACATGTCAAGTCATTGAGATATCTACTGTTCTGCTGAGAGAGCACCTTCCTGATGACTAGCGCTCTGTATATTCTAATGGGTGAAGTCTGATCTGGAATGTGAAGCTAACTGAAATCTAGATAAGCTTTGAAAAAACAGTATATCTAGCTTGCATCATAGTCCACCCCTCAGGCTAAGTTCAGGTTTCAGCATGAGGCAGACATCAACAGCCGAGTTGTAGGCTACAACCTGGGTCGTATTCATTAGTTTACACTGCAGCCAACAGTTTTAAAATGTTGCAATAAACTTTTTTTTTTGTGTCATTTAGCAGACACTCTCATCCAGAACGACTTACAGTTAGTGAGTGCATACATTATTATTCATACTGCCCCCCTGTGGGAATCGAACCCACAACCCCGGCATTGCAAACACCATTCTCTACCAACTGAGCTACATCCCTGCCAGCAATTCCCTCCCCTACCCTGGGCCCATTGTGCACCACCCCTCTCCCGGTCGCAGCCGGCTACGACTTTACTTTCTTTTTACTTTTCTCTTTTTTAAATTTGAAATTTGAAAAGGAATTTTCCCACACAGCAGGAAATGCATACTTGTAATGTATTCAAGGTTTAAAAAGGCTTCTAAAGTTTATAATTTCCACTTCAAAATTTCAGACTTATTTTGCTATAATGAAAAATGTATCAACCCCTACAAAAAAATTCCATTAATTATAATCCAAATAATAATTCACATTTCCTGTTGCTGCAGGATTATTTTCCTGCTGAGAGAAACTGGGTGAAATGAAGACATGGCATCTGTAAGTGCATTCATCTTACGATAGCTAGGTGAGACAACCACATATCACAGTCATATATTCAGGATACAAACATTTTATTCTAGCTGAACATTGGAAATGTAGTGTTTTGCAAACAACAACCCAAAAAATTCATACACATTTAAAATCTATGAATTAAAAATCTGAGAAAAGTAATATTAGCAATAAATTATATTTAAAAAAAACACGTGATTTTTTGGGGGAAATAGCGTTTTGGATATAAACATAATAAATTATTCATAAAATTGTCATCTCAGCTCTTAGCTTTGGTGTCATGTTCCCCAGAGAGACGCATTTTAGAGGCAGGGCCCCCCTCCACTCTCTCCCCAGAGAGACTCATTTTAGAGGCAGGGCCCCCCTCCCCTCTCTCCCCAGAGAGACTCATTTTAGAGGCAGGGCCCCCCCTTCTCTCTCTCCCCAGAGAGACTCATTTTAGAGGCAGGGCCCCCCTCCTCTCTCTCCCCAGAGAGACTCATTTTAGAGGCACGGACCCCCTCCTCTCTCTCCCCAGAGAGACTCATTTTAGACCACTGACCCCTAAACAGAGATGCAGCATGTTAGTTGTGGTGAACACAGTGACAACTCATTCTAGAATGTCAATTGTTCTCTTTTATTCATGATCTCTTAGAAATAAAACATTTACTAACAGACACATCCAAACAGTCAGGTGATTTAATTTAATCACAGGAACATTGTTACGTTCCCCAACAAGAAATAAAACATTGTCTCTCAAACAGAAGAAGGAACTAACAAAGAGTCACTAACAACAACCAAAACGAAACAGGTGGTTTTAGGAGGGGTTCTGAAAGACACTCATGGGGGTGTCCACTAGTGGTGGGAAACAGAGGCTTTCTGAACGCTTTGGGGCTTTCACCAAATTGTGCCGAAAATGCCATTGATAGATTTGAGTGCTAATAAACAATATTTAGTTAGAATGTGGGGTTCGCTTTTTGCCTCCAGGTTCACTATGTTTTCAAAAATGATGCATCTGTGGTATTATTTAGGAAACTAAATACAGAAGATTATCATAGGTTACACTAAATAAAACAAATTATTTGAACAACAATGGGAAATCCCAATCCCCGTCCCTACCTGCTGAGCTCCCATTCAGGGGCTACAAACTGGAAGACATCAAACTAAATGTATAAATAAGGTGTCCAGTAGAGGTCAGTGTTTGAAAGAGACTTTGCACCAGGGAGAAATCAGTGAGATCTCTCACATTTTGTGAGGCCGGTTGGACGTACTGCCAAATTCTCTAAAACAACGTTGGAGGCAGCTTATGGTAGAGAAATTAACATTCAATTATCTGTCAACAGCTCTGGTGGACATTCCTGCTGTCAGGATGCCAATGGCACGCTCCCTCAAAACCTGAGACATCTGTGGCATTGTGTTGTGTGACAAAACTGCACATTTTCCAGTGGCCTTTTATTGTCCCCAGCACAAGGTGTACCTGTGTAATGATCATGCTGTTTAATCAGCTTCTTGATATTCCACCCCTGTCAGGTGGAAGGATTATCTTGGCAACAGAGAAATGCTCACTAACAGGGATGTTAACACATTTGTGCACAAAATTGGAGAGAAATAAGCTTTTTGTGCGAATGGAACATTTCTGGGATCTTTTATTTCAGCTCATGAAACCTGAGACCAATACTTTACATGTTGCGTTTATATTTTTGTTCAGTATAGAAAAAAACACAAAGCCTCCAGCAGAGGTCAATGCTCTTCTGACAGCTGTCAGATGGTAGTGTGATGTCCGAAGCTTCGACCGTCATCATCACGTAGTATTGTTACTTTGATACAAGCATTGATACGTTGTGTCAAATCAGTAGTGCTTTGAAAACTGCAACGGCACATCGTAGCTCCGGTATTAATCGACCAATCCCTAGTGTTCACTGAATGTTGACTAGCAACAAGAAAGTGGTACCTAAAAGACTCCCACCATGAGTGCCCATTGAAGTGGCTCCAGACGAGGACATCTGAAATAAAAACCCTCCTACTTACAATATGGAATAAAAGAACAAGTGGAGCAAACCAAACCAGACCAGACCAGACCACACCAAACCAGACCAAACCAGACCAGACCAAACCAGACCAAACCAGACCAGACCAAACCAGACCAAACCAGACCAAACCAGACCAAACCAGACCAGACCAAACCAGACCAAACCAAACCAGACCAGACCAGACCACACCAAACCAAACCAGAGCAAACCAGACCAAACTAGACCAAACCAAACCAAACCAAACCAAACCAGACCAAACCCTGGGAGATACAAGACAGAAAGACTTTGTTCATCAACTTAAAGAAGCAGAGTTACAAAGAGGTGCCAGTCTTCTAACATCTCTAAGGCCAGCCAGAACACTGGACCAGCTGCTCTTCAATATCACATAACAGATGGAACCCTTCTGACTAAAGAGATGACAAGCCAGCACAGGCATAAGCATACTGTCTATTGAGGTGGCGCCAAGAGGTGCGGCCAACGTGCTAACGTCCAACCTCAAAATATAAATGGAAATACCAAAGCCTGTAACAACATGTAGTCGTGACTGATATCTTTCACCTCATCTCCCTGTTACTGTTTGTTTAGGTAGTTATAGACAGTGCAGCAACACAAGGCCACATTCCTCTCAGCCATTCCACTCTCTCAGGCTAATGTGTATTTATTAAAAGTAGACTATTTCTTTCAATCTGTTATTTTCTAAACGTATCTGAGAATGTAGACAGAAGGGCTAAAACGGGCATGATTGATCTGAGGGGGATCAGTGATCCGTACAGAAAGGTTTTTTGCAACAAGTAAGAGATGTTATATTATGTAAAGTAGGCTAGGTTTTACTGTATAATAGCAGTTTGTTGGTGATATGCAGATCAAGGTCTATACCTCGGCTATAGCATACAATATCCTAGATGACCAGCCTAAACCTGTTCAGATCAGTTCACACAGGTTGTCAGTAGCAGGATTGATCACCTACAAATCGGTTTTAAGTCTAAACAGCGGGCAGGGCGGTAAACCAGGTCGCTGGCGAAAAAGGCAAACACCCTACGCATCGCAGCAGTGGGGTTAACCATATTGCAGCGATGGGAATTGTAACCTGACTCACTCTGTCCCCTACAAAAGCAAGTCCCGTGCTTCGACTACTCAGACCCCTCACATGTCCGGGCCATAAATTCTGATGGCCTCACAGACACCATACTACTTCTGACACCAATGTAGCGAACAGTGGAGCAGGGAAGCGAACCCAGGTTGCATGTGTAAAAGGCAAACAACCTACACATCGCACCACTGGCGCCAATTGGGTTACTTGGTTGGAATTGGGACGTGGCTCATTTAGCGAGGATCACTACACTATAGTGGAACTATGATACAATTACAGTTATCATATGAAATGTTAAATGTAGAAGTATAATATATGAATATATTGAATTTGACTTGCCCACATTCAGTTAGCGCCATTTGTATGATTAAACTGACACGTACCTGTCTCAGTAGAAGTAGACTGTTAGGTCTGAGTGTTTCACTTCCATTCACTGTACTAAAATTACACCATACATTTAATTTCTCTACCACTTTATAATAATCCCTGGAAAGATTCTCACCTTGTAGCCTGAATTCACAACCAGAACATGTCAAGTCATTGAGATATTTTCAGTTCTGCTGAAAGAGCACCTTCCTGATGACTAGCGCTCTGTATATTCTAATGGGTGAAGTCTGATCTGGAATGTGAAGCTAACTGAAATGTAGATAAGCTTTGAAAAAACAGTATATCTAGCTTGCATCATAGTCCACCCCTCAGGCTAAGTTCAGGTTTCAGCATGAGGCAGCCATCAACAGCCGAGTTGTAGGCTACAACCTGGGTCGTATTCATTAGTTTACACCACAGCCAACAGTTTTAAAATGTTGCATAAACAGTTTACTCCAAACAATGTACAACGTGACCTAAACGGTTTCTGTTGCCAAACGTTTTGCTACGGTGGGCACTAATGAACACACAGTCTTTCCACAATATTTATTTGTCTCTCTTTCACACAAAATACCGTCCTGAGTGAAAAGAGTTAACAGTAGATTAGAAAGAGAAAATGTTGTTGCGTGTTGTGTTTTAAGCCTGTTTTGAGAAGACAAGTCTATAGACCTATGATACAGTACACTCTTAGAAAAAATTGTTCCAAAAGGGTCCTCTGGCTGTCCCCATAGGAGAACGCTTTTGGGTTCCAGGTAAAACCCTTCTGGCTTCCATGTAGAACCCTCTGTGGAAAGGATTCTACCTAGTACAAAAAAATGGTTCCACAAAGGGTTCTCCTATGGGGACAGCCAAAGAACCCTTTTAGATTCTAGATACTGTAGGAGTGATCACCCTGGGGCACACAGATGGAAACAGAACTAATTCACATCCCGCATCTAATTTATATTGAAAACATGTTAAGGAGAGTAGGCCTATTATAACACTGTCCACATAACAATATCATCAACTATATGAATACACATAACAATATCATCAACTATATAATTAAACATCACAATATCATCAACTATATTATTACACATATTATTGCTCTGTCTCTCTCTCCCCCTCTCTCTCTCTCTCTCTCTCCCTCTCTCTCTCTCTTCTCTCTCTCTCTCTCTCTCTCTCTCTCTCTCTCTCTCTCTCTCTCTCTCTCTCTCTCTCTCTCTCTCTCTCTCTCTCTCTCTCTCTCAATTAACTAAATAAACTCATAAGTTCCAAGAAATATTATATTTCAGTACTAACTAATTAATTTGACTTTAACTCCTCTCTCCCCAGGGGTAGCAACTCCTCTCTCCCCAGGGGTAGCAGCTCCTCTCTCCCCAGGGGTAGCAGCTCCTCTCTCCCCAGGGGTAACAGCTCCTCTCTCCCCAGGGGTAACAGCTCCTCTCTCCCCAGGGGTAACAGCTCCTCTCTCCCCAGGGGTAGCAACTCCTCTCTCCCCAGGGGTAGCAACTCCTCTCTCCCCAGGGGTAGCAAATCCTCTCTCCCCAGGGGTAGAAGTTCCTCTCTCTCCCAGAGGTAACAGTAGTGGTAGTCGGTGGTGGCGGTTGTAGCTGTGACTGGAGTGAGGCCTGTCCAGGGGCTTTTCTAGGATTTGAAGACATTGGGGGCTTCGCCCAAAGCCAGTATGAGGGGTCCAGGGGCTTTTCAACAGCTAAATGCATGAATTTGATGCACTTTGAGATGAACATTGAGAGACTTGAACATTGAGAGATTAGATATTTCTCAGGTAACTTGCACCTTCCCACCTGCCACAGCAGACACTGTCAGTACTCAATTACAGTAGCTACTGTGGGTCTCTCTACTCTGGAACACTCTCTACTCTGGAACACTCTCTACTTTGGAACACTCTCTACTCTGGAACCATCTCTACTCTGGAACACTCTCTACTCTGGAACACTCTGTACTCTGGAACACTCTCTACTTTGGAACACTCTCTACTCTGGAACACTCTCTACTCTGGAACACTCTCTACTCTGGAACACTCTCTACCCTGGAACACTCTCTACTCTGGAACACTGTCTACCCTGGAACACTCTCTACTCTGGAACACTCTCTACTCTGGAACACTCTCTACTCTGGAACACTCTCTACTTTGGAACACTCTCTACTCTGGAACACTCTCTACTTTGGAACACTCTCTACTCTGGAACACTCTCTACTTTGGAACACTCTCTACTCTGGAACACTCTCTACTCTGGAACACTCTCTACTCTGGAACACTCTCTCACTCTGGAACACTCTCTACTCTGGAACACTGTCTACTCTGGAGCACTCTCTACTGTGGAACACTCTCTACTCTGGAACACTCTCTATTCTGGAATACTCTCTACTCTGGAACACTCTCTACTCTGGAACACTCTCTACTCTGGAACACTCTCTACCCTGGAACACTCTCTACTCTGGAACACTGTCTACCCTGGAACACTCTCTACTCTGGAACACTCTCTACTCTGGAACACTCTCTACTCTGGAACACTCTCTACTCTGGAACACTCTCTACTCTGGAACACTCTCTCACTCTGGAACACTCTCTACTCTAGAGCACTATCTACTGTGGAACACTCTCTACTGTGGATCACTCTCTACTCTGGAACACTCTCTACTCTGGAACACTCTCTACTCTGGAACACTATCTACCATGGAACACTCTCTACCCTGGAACACACTCTACTCTGGAACACTCTCTACTCTGGAACACTGTCTACTCTGGAACACTCTCTTCTCTGGAACACTCTCTACTCTGGAACACTCTCTACTCTGGAACACTCTTTACTCTGGAACACTCTCTACTCTGGAACACTCTCTACTCTGGAACACTATCTACTCTGGAACACTCTCTACTCTGGAACACTCTCTACTCTGGAACACTCTCTACTCTGGAACACTCTCTACTCTGTAACACTCTCTACTCTGGAACACTCTCTACCATGGAACACTGTCTACTCTGGAACACTCTCTACCCTGGAACACTCTCTACTCTGGAACACTCTCTACTCTGGAACACTCTCTACTCTGGAACATTCTCTACTCTGGAACACTCTCTACTCTGGAACACTCTCTACTCTGGAACACTCTCTATTCTAGAACACTCTCTACTCTGGAACACTCTCTACCCTGGAACACTCTCTACTCTGGAACACTCTCTCACTCTGGAACACTCTCTACTCTGGAACACTGTCTACTCTGGAGCACTCTCTACTGTGGAACACTCTCTACTCTGGGACACTCTCTATTCTGGAAAACTCTCTATTCTGGAACACTCTCTACTCTGGAACACTCTCTACTCTGGAACACTCTCTACTCTGGAACACTATCTACCATGGAACACTCTCTACTCTGGAACACTCTCTACTCTGGAACACTCTCTACTCTAGAACACTCTCTACTCTAGAACACTCTCTACTCTTGAACACTCTCTACCCTGGAACACTCTCTACTCTGGAACATTCTCTACTCTGGAACACTCTCTACCCTGGAACACTCTCTACTCTGGAACACTCTCTACTCTGGAACACTCTCTACTCTGGAACATTCTCTACTCTGGAACACTCTCTACTCTGGAACACTCTCTACTCTGGAACACTGTCTACTCTGGAACACTCTCTACTCTGGAACACTCTCTACCCTGGAACACTCTCTACTCTGGAACACTCTCTACTCTGGAACACTCTCTACTCTGGAACATTCTCTACTCTGGAACACTCTCTACTCTGGAACACTCTCTACTCTGGAACACTGTCTACTCTGGAACACTCTCTACTCTGGAACACTCTCTACCCTGGAACACTCTCTACTCTGGAACACTCTCTACTCTGGAACACTCTCTACTCTGGAACACTCTCTACTCTGGAACACTCTCTACTCTGGAACACTCTCTACTCTAGAACACTCTCTACTCTGGAACACTCTCTACCCTGGAACACTCTCTACTCTGGAACACTCTCTACTCTGGAACACTCTCTACTCTGGAACATTCTCTACTCTGGAACACTCTCTACTGTGGAACACTCTCTACCCTGGAACACTCTCTACTCTGGAACACTCTCTACTCTGGAACACTGTCTACTCTGGAACACTCTCTACTCTGGAACACTCTCTACTCTGGAACACTCTCTAATCTGGAACACTCTCTACTCTGGAACACTCTCTACCATGGAACACTCTCTACCCTGGAACACTCTCTACTCTGGAACACTCTCTACTCTAGAACACTCTCTACTCTTGAACACTCTCTACCCTGGAACACTCTCTACTCTGGAACATTCTCTACTCTGGAACACTCTCTACCCTGGAACACTCTCTACTCTGGAACACTCTCTACTCTGGAACACTCTCTACTCTGGAACATTCTCTACTCTGGAACACTCTCTACTCTGGAACACTCTCTACTCTGGAACACTCTCTACTCTAGAACACTCTCTACTCTGGAACACTCTCTACCCTGGAACACTCTCTACTCTGGAACACTCTCTCACTCTGGAACACTCTCTACTCTGGAACACTGTATACTCTGGAGCACTCTCTACTGTGGAACACTCTCTACTCTGGGACACTCTCTATTCTGGAACACTCTCTACCCTGGAACACTCTCTACTCTGGAACACTCTCTACTCTGGAACACTCTCTACTCTGGAACACTATCTACCATGGAACACTCTCTACCCTGGAACACTCTCTACTCTGGAACACTCTCTACTCTGGAACACTGTCTACTCTGGAACACTCTCTACTCTGGAACACTCTCTACTCTGGAACACTCTAATCTGGAACACTCTCTACTCTGGAACACTCTCTACTCTGGAACACTCTCTACCCTGGAACACTCTCTACTCTGGAACACGCTCTACCCTGGAACACTCTCTACTCTGGAACACTCTCTACCCTGGAACACTCTCTACTCTGGAAAACTCTCTACTCTGGAACACTATCTACTCTGGAACACTCTCTACTCTGGAACACTCTCTACTCTGGAACACTCTCTACTCAAGAACACTCTCTACTCTGGAACACTCTCTACTCTGGAACACTCTCTACTCTGGAACACTCTCTACTCTGGAACACTCTCTACCATGGAACACTCTCTACTCTGGAACACTCTCTACTCTGGAACACTCTCTACTCTGGAACACTCTCTACTCTGGAACACTCTCTACCATGGAACACTGTCTACTCTGGAACACTCTCTACCCTGGAACACTCTCTACTCTGGAACACTCTCTACTCTGGAACACTCTCTACTCTGGAACATTCTCTACTCTGGAACACTCTCTACTCTGGAACACTCTCTACTCTGGAACACTCTCTACTCTAGAACACTCTCTACTCTTGAACACTCTCTACCCTGGAACACTCTCTACTCTGGAACATTCTCTACTCTGGAACACTATCCACCTTGGAACACTCTCTACTATGGAACACTCTCTACTCTGGAACACTCTCTACTCTGGAACACTCTCTACTCTGGAACACTCTCTACTCAGGAACACTCTCTACTCTGGAACACTCTCTACTCTTTGTTTGTGTTCAATCAATGACATGTGTTCTCTATTTGTATTTGATTGTTGCCTCTTGTGTTTACCAGTATGGATGACATGTGCATTAGAGTGCAGAATGTGTTTGGAGAATGAGAATGTGTTTAGAGTTTTGCTGAAAAGTCTAAGTGAGATCTGCAAATTGTGTTTTACCATGTGAAATGGTTTAAGGTATTGACAACAGACTGCATAATTAGCTAAATGAGTCCAGGCAACTGAGAACTTTGTTCAGCCAATGGGTTTTAGTGTTTTAGCAATTGAGAAAAACTGTAATGCCACAGGGGGGCAACAGTGTCCAACTGATCAGGGAAACCCAGTTGGCAGGACGTTAATGCCACAGGGGGACAACAGTGTCCAACTGATCAGGGAAACCCAGTTGGCAGGACGTTAATGCCACAGGGGGGCAACAGTGTCCAACTGATCAGGGAAACCCAGTTGGCAGGACGTTAATGCCACAGGGGGACAACAGTGTCCAACTGATCAGGGAAACCCAGTTGGCAGGACGTTAATGCCACAGGGGGACAACAGTGTCCAACTGATCAGGGAAATCCAGTTGGCAGGACGTTAATGCCACAGGGGGACAACAGTGTCCAACTGATCAGGGAAACCCAGTTGGCAGGACGTTAATGCCACAGGGGGACAACAGTGTCCAACTGATCAGGGAAACCCAGTTGGCAGGACGTTAATGCCCTGGCATTTGCTGCCCAGTAATAATACTTAAAGATGGGGAGGCCTAAGACGCCACTTTCCTTGGGCTTTTGCAAGACGGCTTTACCAATACGATGGTTTTTGTAACCCCAGACAAATGACAAGATTGCCGAGTCCAAAGTCTTAAAAAATGATGAGGTAAGACAAATAGGAAGATTCTGGCAAAGATCAAGTGTAACAAAGTGAAAATGTAAAGTTTCCATCAACCTGGGCGCAATGTAGACATCAAAGAACGGTGCAGTTCGTGGTAGAGTAGTGGGTGAAACCATTCACTTCAGGAAAAGGGATGATATATATAAAGTTTCCTTTCATTTTGTGTTACTGAATTCATAAAAATATTTGCTGCCATTGTAGTAAGGTTGGTAATACGAGAGGTCTTCGGACTTAGCATTTTTTGTACTATTTTCTTTTGAAAGAACAACTAGTGGGTTTGGAGTGCCTCTCCCCTATTTGGGAAGTTGGTCTGCCCGCTCCTCAGGCTGAGAGAGATATTCTGAGAGCAGGTTCGTGTTCCTCTGTATATAAAAAACGGTTTAAAGCTGTATAACATAAGTGTTGTTGGAAAACGGGTTCATATATCCTAAAGTCAATAGCAAATGTGGCTATGTATATATTTATTTTGCCGTTAATGTATTGAAGACCTATTTCAGCAAGTGAACCAAGTTTTTGCTGGCTTAGCTAGCCATGTTAATGATGAGCTAACTAGCACTGTTGGTCACTGCACTACAACGTCACGCTAGCTATTGCCAGCAGGTGACTTATTGAAACTAAGTGAATGTTTATTTTCTTACTACCTTAAAAGGTTTATATAAAAGGGTTGTACTTGTGCTCTGTATTTATGGATTAATATTACTTCACATTGAGGGTATGTTTCACTACTGTTGCTCCTATCTAAAATATATATTGTGTCCTACCTAACCAGTGAACCTGAGGCTGTGACCGTCCTGTCAATGCCTGTCATCACTGTTTGATATCTTTTACTGCAGGTATGCTTTTCTATATTTTTTGTTATTTTCTAAACACAACGCATGTATACTATACGATCACTTTGTGGATTCAGTCTGAGAGAGATATTCTGAGAGCAGTGAACGTGTGGATGTGACCGTCCTGTCAATGCCTGTCATCACTGTTTGATATCTTTTACTGCAGATAAAACCAGAGTCAACCTGAAGTGTGGGTGTCCGTGTGCCTTTCTTCTGGGGGGATATGTGAAGTTGGTTACAAAGGGAACCTGGGAAGAGAAACCATTTTTATGGCATTAATGCGCCCCATCATAGAAAGAGGCAATATTCCCCAGCTCTCTATGATTTGTTTTAGCTTTTATCGTATCTGAAGATTATGCCTTTGTTAAATGTTTTTCATGAAGAAATGGAATGTTGGTTGTGTTAGTAGCAAGAGGGAATGTTTTGGGTGTAACGCCACATCCAGCAGACCGGAAGTGTCTTGGAGACTGGGGATTGGCCAGAAGAGGTCAGCTTCGTTGTTTATAAATAGGGGGGTTAGGCGAGGAAGAAGTCAGAACGGCCATAGCAATCTGAGGAGCCGTTCTCCAGACCTCGCGAGTCTGTTACTCATGCTGAAGCTTGTGGTCTGAATAAACCTTATGATCAACGTTCAGTATGAGCAGACTCCTTTTGTTGACAGCAATAATTGCCACCACTCATCAGATACGACATAATGGCGCCCAACGTGGGGCTGGGTTTGCGTCTCTTCCTTGTTTCAGTCAATCGCCGGGCTAACTCTCTCTGAGGCATGGCCGGAAAAAAGGGTGAGTGTTCTTACCGCTTCGGAGTTTGTTAGATTGGATATGACTTGTGTACACTGGAGAGATGTTCCATTATGACCTGGCCTCGGTGGCGTTGTTGCTGGTCGACTGGAGTCTGCTAAAATGTTATTTCATTGGTAACGATAGACAATGATAATTTAGAGTGATAAGGTTATATTTCATTGGTAACTATGGGCAATGATATGTTTAGATTTCATTGGTAACGGGTGGCAATGACAAATTTAGAGCAAAAGGAACGGTAGAAGTTTATATTTCATTGGTAACGATAGACAATGATAATTTAGAGCATTAAGATAGATTTCATTGGTAACGGGTGACAATGATTAGAAAGTTATAGTCCATTGGTAACGGTTGACAATGGTTGGAAAGTATAGTCCATTGGTAACGGGTGGCAATGGTTAATTTAGATATGCGCATTCTTTAGGGCACTGTACCATTTAAGACCTCCAGGGGGGGCCATTTTAGATGTTGGGCCGGTAATCCGTTTACACGATAGAATGGGTGGACGGTGGGTTTCTTTTTTTAAGAGAGCTCGGATTCATGAGGTTTATCTGATTGTGATTATGATTTGACTTTCGTCCGACGGGATGTTTGATTGGGTCTGATTTCTCGCTGTAATGGTCATTAGTCCCGGTAGCAAAAACGGTAGGATAAATATGTTAAAATTGATAGGGCAGTGCAGGGTATGTTTCTGTGTGGTAGGCCGCAGTTAGCTAGTGGCTAAGGCTAAATGCTAATGCTAATTGTGTTGTGTGCTACATGCTAACGTATCCTTAGAGATTCCATTGCGATGGATTAAAGTCTCTTAAATTTGTCTCTGTGTTTAAGTCAGGTTATATGTTTTGTGAGCGCTGTTAAATGTTGTTTGACTATAGGGGGGAAATGGGAATTACAGCTGGACTGGTATTCTGTCTGTTTGGGGAGAGAGAGTAGAGAATCTTTCTTCCACGGTGAAAAGGTATTTTTGAATGGCTGTGCGCATGCGTTTAATTTTGCGACACTACACTACAGAAAGGGGGAGTTTATGACACGAGATTAGGACACGTGTTGATTTTACGGGGCTAAAACTACGACATGAGGTCGCGCTGAGCCTACAAAACAAAATGGTTGGTTGAGGTCATAGGTCCCATCTGGGGGCTGCAGGGAGATGGAGAAAATAGACAGACAGAGGAAAATTTTAACACGATGATTCTAGTTTAAACTGCGATTGGTTAAAGATGAAACTTGTTTTGTAACCTATTGAATTTATAAATTAGATATATGGTAGCGGATTATAATAAATTGAATTAAATAATTAAATAACGGATTAAAATAAAATAATGTTTTTGAGCGATCTATTTAGTTCTGAGTTTAGTCTTAGAGTGAATAATGTAGAACGGATGAATATTGAATGGTTGGAAATACTCAGTGATGGCATTAACTATTAAAAGCTGTTTCTGTGTCTTTGTCCCGTGTCATGAGAGACAGGAGAGAGGGGGAGCGAGGAGATACAGGGAGTGATCACGTGACGCGGCAGAGGATCAAGTCAAAAAATAAGGTTTTGAGACTGTTACAAAATATGTGATGTTGTGACGATTTTACATAGGCTTGGCAAATGCTATTTCATTAAAAGTTGCATTTTGGAGGCTATGGGCAACACTTGGGTTAATTACAGATGTGTTGGGAATCCAGGACTGACATTGTTCGGTAAATTTAAGATAATTAGGTGCTGATAGACCAAGGGTTTATGGTAATTATAGAGCAAGGGGTTAGAGGCTTTGTTTTTGGGGGATTGCTTTGAAGTTGACTAACTTCATTTACTTGCATTTGATGGGTTGTGGTAAGATAGCCAACACTAATTGATATTGGTGACATAGGAATAAAAATTGGGTTTAATTATTCAGGATTGTTAATGGATTTGTTAGGTTTATATTAATAAATTAGAGGGGGGGGAAGCCTTAGGCTATACAGTCTAAAATAAGCTAATTTAGAACAACTAATGGCAGATGTTAGTACACCTTTCTCACATACGGACTCAGCAGAAAGACACCCACCTTATGACAAGGAAGCTTTCAGTGATCATCCAGGAGGGTGATTATGGCATCAGAGATGAAGACGAATACAAGCAGAAACGACGATAAAGATGAATCCAAAACTCCAGAAGGAAGGAAAACCGAGATGTCTGGGAAGTTAAAGAAGATGAGTGATGATGAAGATGAGTGATGATGAAGAGGTTATGCATGGGTGGATATGACTCTGTGATCAGAAGGAAGTTGGCAAGAGAGAAACGAAGGAGACAAGAGATTCGAGTTCTGATGAAGAAAGCGATGAAGATTTGGAGATTAAAGGTGTTTTATTTTCAAGAGGAGTTTGTCCTACAAGGACTGGCACAGAAGAAAAGTAAGAAGATGATAGAAGATGATATTTCGAGGACAGAACTTAGAACTAAGGTTGAAGAATACTGATATGTCAACGACGAGAAGGAACAGGATCAAGAAAACCTGCTGAGAAAATAATCCCAAGAGTTGGAGAAGGAGAAAATAAGTTTTGGTTATGAAGAATCAGAATGAACCAAATCAACAATCACGGTTACAGCTTCAACTGAACAATATCAAATGCAATTGTACCAGCCAAGGGGGGTACCAGATGTTCCATATCCACAATCAGTTTCTGGACAGACACAGAATGAGAGGAAGAGGATGAGAAGACTTAGGAGGAGGAAGATTTCGGCTACACTTCCAGCAACTCTCAGACTTTACCTGGGATGGAAATGCGCCAGGAGAAAACAACAGAGGAAGATGAAAGAGCAAGTGCAGATCACCTGTTATTGTCTAGAAGAGACGAAGGGGGGTGCCAGCTGAGAGCATCGATTAGAGAAGAAGAGAAAATAGCCAACAATTGAAGTAAAAACAACCGACCAGAGGACTATGAGAAATAATGGTGAATAGTGTAAAAACTTATCTGTGTTCAGCCTAAAGAGGTTAAACCTCTCACTAATTGATAACTAATTAGGATAGGGATTTGAGGTAGTAAAACGGTTAATTACTCTTAAGGTACTAATATTAGAAGATACTGTTATTGCAGTGTTGGGAAGAGAATTGAATTGTACAATAAGATGTACACTAGACAACTGTCTATTAGACAATCTGTCTGGAAAAGTTAAAAGGGGTGACTGTTTATTCTGGGTTACATTCTTACACTAAGAGATTTCAGGCTAGGCTAAAAGGTGTTTAGTCGTTTTGCCAAGTCTGTGTGTAATGAGTCAGAAGCAGGTGGGGAACTTTCCCAATCACATAGTCTAAACATTTGGTGGTAAGGGATTTTGTGAAAATCAGGGGAAAAGGTTTTAAATGTTATGAGAGAAAAGATTAGATTAAAATAAGTTAGGAGGATTAGGGTTGAAGGAACTCTGAGACAGTAAGCTAAGTTTTAAAGTTAGTAATAAGAGAGAGAGAGAACAGTAATGAATGACACTGTAGAGTAGGAAGATCAAGGTAATTATAGGGGTATTTTGTGTAATCAAAAGTTTGAAAGTCAGGGATTTAGAGATAGGACTGAGATTTGGGGAAAAGGTGACACTAGTGGTGATAGATGGAAGTACAAGTAAAGAGTTCAAAGTCTTAGGGGAAAACTGGGGGCAAATTAGGAGTAACTAAGGACATCAACACGTGAGTCTAGTAAAACAACAGTGAGAAGCAATTTAACTCTTTCAACATTGATAGTTATTAAAGTCATAAAATATCGCATTTGATTATAAGGGAACCAATACAGCACCAATTTTAGGGGAAAGAATAGTTATTAGGGTTAGGATGGGGACGTTCCTCCCATATGGAGAGATAATTATGGAGAATAAGTATTGTTATCAGGACCAGGAGTAGAAGCTGTTGCACCTAGTCACAGGAGGGATAGTTTGTACAACGATATGAAGTGGAAGAGGTTAGGAGTGACTGTTCACTTATGTTGCGTAATGTTACAGAGAAAGGTCAGGGAGAATATGTGTACTTATCTAGTGCAAGCATTAGAATTTGTTCCGGTTAAGAATTATTGGTTAAAGGGCTATGTAATTCATAAAGTAACGCTTATAATGGAAGAGTTGAGGTCTGTTGTAGTCTCCACAGTCATTGAGGGAGTTCAGGAGGAGTAGAACTGAATGGACAGTAGTCACTCCAACAGTAGATAATACACCGAGGATAATGGGAACTTTTGCACTAGAAGTAATTAGGGTTGATACAGCAACTAAATCAACTACTTTAATGGTAACTTTGGAAGGGATTAATGATACGATGTAGGGGGTATGGCATCGACAACAACTGTTCTGAAATTAAAGGGGGTTAGCAAGAAGGACTCAGGGGTTTATGTTACGGATGGAGAGTGCTGTCAATGATAGTACGGATAGGGTTAAAATAGGAGAACAGAGAGTAGTAGAGAGAATATAGATTCATCATGAAAGGACAGGATGAGATCTTTGATTTTGATGACAGACAGGGAGAGGTATCTGATCAGTACCGCTCGTTCTTCTGTTGTGGAAATTAGAGATAGATTAACTCATTCTGTAAGATCAGTGAGGAATCTTGAGGGTCCATGTCTGTTGAGGATTCCAGCACCGAACATGTTAGACGGTCGCGCGGCCTCTATCAGGTATGGTTCAGTTTTATGCTTTGTCATAACTGTGGTATCAGCAACAGTCATTGACAGATAAAATAATGTCGTTGTCAGAACAGTGGTTTAAGCCTAGGGGTAGGTGGAATTGGGTTAAGTGAATTAATTTGGGAATTGTTAAAGGGGAAAGGAAAATCAGGTAACAACAGAACCCTGAAGTATTCAGGTGAAACATTGAGGGCTAAAAGTTGTTTTTGTTCTAATAAAACATATGAGGTAAGGGGTATGTTTATGGGAAGATCAGAGTGTGATGTTATATGATAACTTTGGATAAGCATGAACATAAGGTTAGAGATGACAAATATAATGTCATTTTTATGTATCAGGTAGTAGGAAAGCAGGACTTTGATGGTTCAAAGATTAGCTTGTGCCGGACAATGTGACTATGGGGAATTTTAGAGATATTTAGGGGTTTGGTGGTGATAAAGCATATATACATATATTCTTACATTATGGATGGACAGGATTTGGTTACATGTCAACGTTGAAGCTTCCATATGAGGTTTTATCATTATAAGAGGGATAGCACCGGACACAGCTAAATCTAGGGTTAAAAGGGTGACATGGCGACATGTCATAGGCTTCAAGCCTATCATTGAAGGTTTGGGAGATCTGAGAGGATTTGGTTGCAAGATCAATTAGGCCAGTAGGAGCAGTGATGGGTCAGATTTTAGTTTCAGCTTTGATATCACTGTGAATTTGTTACTTACCTTTGAGAAAGTTATGATATTGAGATAGGTTGGAGAGTGATGCCTGGAGACAACACTCAGATGTCGGTGTTGACTGTTCCTGATCTGGAGGAAGATGGATGGACTACTGATGGATAAATATCATTTTTATTTATTTTTTATGAGTTGATTATTTTTCAATTTTTTTTTCAATATTGGGGTGATTTTGATATGATTTATGAATCAAAGGGGGGAATAGGTTTATGTGATTCATACATCATTTATATATAATTTTTTTAATTCTTAGGTGAAATTGAGGTTTAATTTGAAAGTGGTTGTTTTGCAAAAGATACTGTTTGGTCGTTTCTTTTCTTTTCATTCCAGAGGCATTTGGGGGAACATGTGGAGATTGAAATACTCAAACAAAGACAATATGAAGGGACAATATGACTGGAGGAGATGAAACAAGGAGGGTGTGGCTGATTCCATCATCAACAAGTCCATTGGAAGAGGGGACTACGGGGAGATGAAGTGTAGTGGACTACATTCCAGTGTCGGCAATGAAATATAGACATGTGTAATACATAATTGTGTAATAGCCTCAGGGATTAATTTTTGTAGAATGATGTTTGATGTAATTGGATACATGGGAGGATCTTAGATGTTTTTGTTTATTTCGTGAATGTTTAGGGACAGAGAGGCTAGGAAGGGAGAGTTTCATTGTACGGTCCTATGGGTTGACCAGCCGTACAATGGATGTTTATGGATAGGATTTTGTTTGCAGGGGCTTACATGTGTATTTAATTGCATCATAGTTTCAAATGCATTTACATGGTTAATGAGGTTATCTGGAGTACCGACGGTGGTTGCCTGGGGCAGAGGGACCGTGAGAGAATTTTACTGTCTTGATTGATGGATGGATATCTGAAAAGATGGCTGCCGGACAGTTTTTCGCTCTTACACTCCATAGAGATTTCTTCATATTTCATAGTAATGTATTCACACTCCATAGAGATTTGTTCATATGTCATAGTAATGTATTCACACTTCATAAACAGTTATTTCATAGAAAGGTATTTACACTCTAGAGGAGAATGTGTTTGGTTTAATGTTAAAGATACTCAATAAGATAAATGGTTAATAGTCATAATCCTATTCTGTTTGTTTTCGAGACGTTTATTTCGTCTCGAAGGGGGGAATATCGTATCTGAAGATTATGCCTTTGTTAAATGTTTTTCATGAAGAAATGGAATGTTGGTTGTGTTAGTAGCAAGAGGGAATGTTTTGGGTGTAACGCCACATCCAGCAGACCGGAAGTGTCTTGGAGACTGGGGATTGGCCAGAAGAGGTCAGCTTCGTTGTTTATAAATAGGGGGGTTAAACGAAGAAGAAGTCAGAACGGCCATGGCAATCTGAGGAGCCGTTCTCCAGACCTCGCGAGTCTGTTACTCATGCTGAAGCTTGTGGTCTGAATAAACCTTATGATCAACGTTCAGTATCAGCAGACTCCTTTTGTTGACAGCAATAATTGCCACCACTCATCAGATACAACACTTTGCAACCAGATCACTGTAGTTAAGCTTGAAGATAAACTTTGGGTTTCTAGGTATGTTTAGTCCCAGGTAAGTTAAGTGATCATGCACCACTTTAAATGGTATCCTCTCTAGCTCACTTGTTGTTCAATTATCTGAGATACACATGAGGTCACTTTTTCCCCAATTTATTGAATTTCCAGATAGTTTGCCAAATGAATTGATTAAGTCTAGTAGGTTAGGGACAGAGGCTACTGGGTCTGAGAGGTATAAAAGCACATCGTCTGCATATAACGAAATGATGCTTTCTATGTTTCCTACTTTAAGACCTTGGATATTAGGATGATCCCTTATTTGTATCGCCAGGGGTTCAAGGGAGACAGCGAAGAGCAAAGGACTGAGTGGGCAACCCTGCTGGACAGATCTAGGTAGTTCAAAGGGACTGGATTTGTCTCTGTTGGTCAGAATAGAGGATGTTGGGCAGACGATCTCCAGTCACATGCCATTCCCTTGTTTTATGGCAGACTCATATGAAATAATATGACCTCTCATAACCACTTGAAAAGGTTCCTATAGTGTAGAATCAGATACCACTCCTGTGTCATTAGTCTTTGGCTTGGATGCATATTTGATGTGGTTGAAATACTGTCATCTTTTATGATGCTGATAAAGACAGGGGCCGTCTGTTAAGGTGCTAACTGCAGAGTGTAGCTACAGGTTATACACTGAGTGGACTAAATATTCACAACACTGTTATGACCAGTTTCTCTGGTATCTCGTACTTCAGGATGTAAGAGAGTAGTGGACCACTTAGATGGAGAGTTGATTCTTTAGTACATAGTGGGATTGAGTTGCTTTGTTGAGCTCAGTTCATTGTTAAAGCACCTTTAGTACATAGTGGGGTTGAGTTGCTTTGTTGAGCTCAGTTCATTGTTAAAGGACCTTTAGTACATAGTGGGGTTGAGTTGCTTTGTTGAGCTCAGTTCATTGTTAAAGCACCTTTAGTACATAGTGGGGTTGAGTTGCTTTGTTGAGCTCAGTTCATTGTTAGAGCACCTTTAGTACATAGTGGGGTTGAGTTGCTTTGTTGAGCTCAGTTCATTGTTAAAGCACCTTTAGTACATAGTGGGGTTGAGTTGCTTTGTTGAGCTCAGTTCATTGTTAGAGCACCTTTAGTACATAGTGGGGTTGAGTTGCTTTGTTGAGCTCAGTTCATTGTTAGAGCGCTTGTTGTTTTCATACTTTCTCCTCTGTGCCAAAGAGATAAAGCTGTGATATCAGCGTTTAGGGAAAAAGCGAACATTTTAAAAACCTTTTAAATGTTTATTTTGCTTTACTATAGAGTAGTGTCAACTCCTAGCTTGTCATTGTCAAGTCAAACATGACAATTCCATAAAGAGTTCGCAAGAAAGCAAGAACAGACTGGCCATCAGGCTAGTCATCTCCTTCAGACAAAGTTCATTAATAAACAACAACAGTTTTCTTGATGAAGGAAAATGGGGATATGTTTAGGATCCAACTAATTATAATTGTGTTAATGAACGAATGAGCATTACTGTTTTAAATCTTTGTGATACGCCATATAGCAACTACTGTATTGTCTACTAGGATTCTGAAATGTAAATGGTGTTTTGTCTCTGCTGTTCTTCTACTGTATAGCCTGGTTGTTAGTGTTGTGTTATTAAATTATTTTAATAATAATAGTTATGTGTGTCTTGTACGTGTGCCCTTTCTGTACAAAGACAATTTTGCAGCAAAAAAAACAACAACAAAAAATGTTTAGACACATCTGCAGTACTGATCCTGACCACAAGGGGGGGGGGGGGGGGGCTGTAATGCAGAGGAACTGTTGTGAGACAGTCGT
>NW_028161872.1:0-7500 GCF_964263955.1 Coregonus lavaretus
AAACAGAAGTGTTTCGGCCCTCCAGGACCGGAATTGAAGAACCCTGCCCTCCGTAGTGCACCCTGTTCCCTACGTAGTGCACCCTGTTCCCTACGTAGTGCACCCTGTTCCCTACGTAGTGCACCCTGTTCCCTACGTAGTGCACCCTATTCCCTACGTAGTGCACCCTATTCCCTACGTAGTGCACCCTATTCCCTACGTAGTGCACCCTATTCCCTACGTAGTGCACCCTATTCCCTACGTAGTGCACCCTATTCCCTACGTAGTGCACCCTATTCCCTAGTTTAAACCAACGCCCGACCCCCTAGTGTGGTGACTCCCTGTAGACCCTATGGTGGTTTTCATGTTATATTTACTCTATAAATTGACATTGAGAGTTAAAGCCTCTTAACAATGATCTCTGGAAAATATGCTGCTTGCTAGATTAGTCTCTTTCTGCCTCTCTCTCTCTTTCTCCCTCTCTCTTGCTCTCTTTCCTCCATTTACCCTTCTGTTTCTCTCTCTCATGCCTCTCTCCTCTTCTCTCTCTCTCCTTCAATCTCTTTCCCTCCCGCCGTCCTTCCCACGGTGAAAGTAATTAGTTGTTACACTGATATACTTTGTCCTCTAGCACTTTTCCTGATGATGTTACACACACACACACACACACACACACACGCAAACAGCTTTGCAAACAAACCTGTTCAGTTTGTATAACTGCAAAGGACAAAAACTTTTTCTAAACCCAAAATTTAATCTCTACGGCAAAAAATATGTATTTCTCTCTCTCTCTCTCGCTCAATCCCCCCTCGCTCTCTCTTTCTCGATCTCCCGTTCTCTCTTTCTCAATCTTTCATTCTCCCCCCACACTCTTTCTTTCTTTCTTTCTTTCTTTCTTTCTTTCTTTCTTTCTTTCTTTTCTTCTTTCTCTCTCTCTCTCTCTCTCTCTCTCTCTCTCTCTCTCTCTCTCTCTCTCTCTCTCTCTCTCTCTCTCTCTCTCTCTCTCTCTCTCTCTCTCATTGTGGTATTAAACATGATCTGAATGAGTCAGTTTAATCATGTATATTCCCGAACACACCAGACTACAGTACATGCTAGTGATCTGCCCTTTAGTCAGGAGGTCAGACTATAGTACATGCTAGTGATCTGCCCTTTAGTCAGGAGGTCAGACTATAGTACATGCTAGTGATCTGCCCTTTAGTCAGGAGGTCAGACTATAGTACATGCTAGTGATCTGCCCTCTAGTCAGGAGGTCAGACTATAGTACATGCTAGTGATCTGCCCTTTAGTCAGGAGGTCAGACTATAGTACATGCTAGTGATCTGCCCTCTAGTCAGGAGGTCAGACTATAGTACATGCTAGTGATCTGCCCTTTAGTCAGGAGGTCAGACTATAGTACATGCTAGTGATCTGCCCTTTAGTCAGGAGGTCAGACTATAGTACATGCTAGTGATCTGCCCTCTAGTCAGGAGGTCAGACTATAGTACATGCTAGTGATCTGCCCTTTAGTCAGGAGGTCAGACTATAGTACATGCTAGTGATCTGCCCTCTAGTCAGGAGGTCAGACTATAGTACATGCTAGTGATCTGCCCTCTAGTCAGGAGGTCAGACTATAGTACATGCTAGTGATCTGCCCTCTAGTCAGGAGGTCAGACTATAGTACATGCTAGTGATCTGCCCTCTCGTCAGGAGGTCATAGCTGTCAGTCTTCATCTCTATTCTTCTCTACATGTAACCATGATTGCGTCCCAAATGGTGCCCTACCCTGGTCAAAGTAGTGCTCTAGATAGGGAATAGGGTGCCATTTGGGACCGTGTGTGTGTCTTAACACGCACCGTTCGTTATATGGTGATAGTACCGCCTAGAGGACCACACTCAGACACTTGAAAACACACAACACTTGGTGCTGGAGAGGAGGGAGGTGTCAGGCAAAAAGAGAGCGAGTGAATGGAAGAAGTGGCAGATGAAGGTTGTAACGATGGAGGGAGGGTGACAGAGGGAGAAGAGGAGTGACCTCAAGGGGTTTCAGGGATGGAGAGAGTGTGAAAGAGAGAGAGAGGGATGGAAGGAGAGTGACAGAGGGAGAAGATGAGTGGTTTCAGGGATGGAGAGAGTAAAAGAGAGATGGATGGAGGGAATGAGGGATGAGAGAAGTGTTGTGAATAGCAGGGAGGGAGAGTTAAATGAATCAGGGGTAATGAGCCTTTATCAGTGGCCCTGGGTTAGAGAAGAAAGAGAGAGGGAGAGAGAGAAAGATAGAGAGAGGAGAGGGGGAGGAGATGATGAGGTCAATGTGTCTGAACTCGTCAAATACTGAGAAAGAGGATATCTTCATGTTCATTTAATGTGTGTTTCTGATGCAGGACCAATCTCTGTAGTTCTGACCTGGCTTAGCCCTAGCTTAATGGAGGCAGTCAATTTCCTCAGTCGCAAATACTTGGTCACAGAAGAGTGGAAAAGAGAGGGATGAAGAGTGGAGATGGGGAGAGCGGGAGGACGAGAGAGAGGGAAGCAGAGAGCGGGAGGACGAGAGAGGGAAGCAGAGAGCGGGAGGACGAGAGAGAGGGAAGCAGAGAGCGGGAGGACGAGAGAGAGGGAAGCAGAGAGGAAGTGATGAAGAGAGGGATAGTGAAAGGAGCAAAGAGAGAGAGAGAGGACAGAGAGAGAGGTGAAGAGGGAGAGCGAGGACAGAGAGAGAGGTGAAGAGAGAGAGAGGACAGAGAGAGCGGTGAAGAGAGGACAGAGAGAGAGAGAGATGTGAAGAGGGGGAGAGAGAGGTGAAGAGAGGACAGAGAGAGAGAGGTGAAGAGAGAGAGAGGTGGAGAGAGAGAGAGGACAGAGAGAGAGGTGAAGAGGGGGAGAGAGAGGTGAAGAGAGGACAGAGAGAGAGAGGTGAAGAGAGGACAGAGAGAGAGAGAGGTGAAGAGGGGGAGAGAGAGGTGAAGAGAGGACAGAGAGAGAGAGGTGAAGAGAGGACAGAGAGAGAGAGGTGAAGAGGGGGAGAGAGAGGTGAAGAGAGGACAGAGAGAGAGAGGTGAAGAGAGGACAGAGAGAGAGAGGTGAAGAGAGGACAGAGAGAGAGAGAGGTGAAGAGAGAGAGAGAGAGGTGAAGAGGGAGAGAGAGAGGTGAAGAGAGAGAGAGAGAGGTGAAGAGGGAGAGAGAGAGGTGAAGAGAGAGAGAGAGGACAGAGAGAGAGGTGAAGAGGGGGAGAGAGAGGTGAAGAGCGAGAGGAAAGAAGAGGATAGAGGGAGTGGTGTAATGGACAGAGATACTTCCGCTCTTAGTGTACTGAGCAGAGAGAGTGTGTGTGTGCGTGTGTGCATGTGTGCGTGCGTGTGTGTGTACGTACGTAGGTGTGTGTGTGTGTGTGTGTGTCTGTACGCGCATTAGTGTTTTGTATGTGAGAGAGAGAGAGAAAGAAAGAGAGAACAGTTCATTCCATACAGTGGCTGACTGGTTTTTTCCAATAACCCTAATGGTGTGTGTGTGTGTGACTCCCAATCCCCATGTTGTCAGGTATCATGAGTCTCTCTAGGCCCATCTAGCTCCATTGATCACAGCACCTCCAAGGCCTCCAGCATCCAGGGGGAAGGTGTGGAAATGACCCCAGTCAGGAGATTAGATATGGGTGGAGGAGAGCACAGCAGACCTCTGGTTCTCCTTCACTATTGCCTTAGGGCCTAGTCCATCTCTCTCGTGACAGCTAGTTCTCAAGCGTTGGCTCCTGAGAACACTCTCACACCTATAGCCTCTCTCTCTCTCTCACACTTTCTCTCTCTCTCACACTTTCTCTCGATTGATGGCACAATCTTTGTGTATCTCAGATCTCCCTCTTTCTCTATTTCTCTCCCTCTGTTGTCTCTTTCTTACTATATGCTCCTCTCTCTCTCTCTCTCTCTCTCTCTCTCTCTCTCTCTCTCTCTCTCTCTCTCTCCTCTTTCTCTCTCTCTCTCTCTCTCTCTCTCTCTCCTCTCTCTCTCTCTCTCTCTCTCTCTCTCTCTCTCTCTCTCTCTCTCTCTCTCTTCCTTCTTAATTTCTCTCTGTCTTTCTCTCAGCAATAGCTGTCACCATCTCTAATGCTCTCTCTATCAATCTCATTCTCCTCCATCTCCCAACCTCTCTCTCTCTCTCTCTCTCTGTCTTATATGCTGTCTCTTTCTATGTCCCTATATGTCTCTCTCTCCTTTCCACCCTTCTCTCTCTCTCGCTCTCTCTCTCTCTGTTTTTCCAATATACACCTCTCTTCACACCCTCTACACCACTCCATCTATCTCTCTTTCTTAGACATGTCCATTCTCCTCTCTTCTCTCATTCCCTCCCAGTCATTCCTAATGTACCTCAGGCTAAGTGATGAGAAACTATATAGAGTCAATTGCCATTTAGTGATGGGATGTGCGTTATCTAAAGTAATGATCTAGGATCAGAGTATCCTCCACCATATCCTATCCTTAACCAATAGGGTGGTGAATATAAAACGGACCTTAGATCAGTGTCTTAGGATGTAACTTCTTCCTACTCTAAGTTATGACACTGTTATTACTAGGACTGCATCTCAAATGGCACCCTATTCCCTATGTAGTGCACTACTTTAGACCAGGGTCCAATAAAAAGCAGTGCACTACACATGGAATAGGGTGCCATTTGCGATGCAGGCTAGACCTAAAGCCCTGGCTCTCTTCCATACACACCTCTACACAGATAATCTCTCCTTTCCTTACTGGCTAATAGAGCCTGTCTGACTGACCAATGGGAGTCCCATTAGTTTGCCAGTTTGGGGAATAGAAGATAACAGCCTGGACTTTAACACAGAAACACCTTCCTGCTAAAGGAGAAAGACTTGACAGTGTAATATATACACTGAGTATTGTTGTGGAAAATAACCACTATACTATATTACAAATAAGGTCTTACATTTACATTTACATAATTTAGCAGACGCTCTTATCCAGAGCGACTTACAAATTGGTGCATTCAACTTATGATAGCAAGTGGGACAACCACTTTTTTTATTATTTTTTTATGGGGGGGTGGGGGAGTTTTTGTTGCATCAAGATGACTTTATTAGAGTTTCAACAAAGCCGATACCAGTCTGCAGAATGGCACACCCCCTTACGGTCTCCCTCCATCTTATATAGTCCTCTTCAGTTTTCCCGCTTTTTTATTGCTCCGCCCACTTCCTTTGTCTCTGAGAGCGGCTAAACTCAAATTTCATTCAGTTCAGAGTACTACAATCAATCAATCCTTATCTTGCAAAAACACTCATGTTTAGTTTAAACTCTGTTCAACCCTGGCTCTTTTCACTGTGTTTGAAGACAGAAACAAAAGGCCCAAGCCAGTTTCAGTCTTTGATATGATAAGACAACCATGGATCTAAGTAAGAGCAAGCAATCTGACCCTAGGTCAGATTCCCTCTTTACCACCACACACACAGTGAAATGACCCAATTACATTCCTGGCCCACTAACAAAGAATTCTAACTCTATGTTCGTGATTAACCCAGTTTTATCTGATAATCCATAAAAAAATACACATCAGTATAGACTGACCAGGTGAATCCAGGTGAAAGCTATGATCCCTTATTGATGTCACCTGTTAAATCCACTTCAATCAGTGTAGATGAAAGGGGAGGAGACAGGTTAAAGAAGGGTTTTTAAGCCTTGGGACAATTGAGACATGGATTGTGTATGTGTGCCATTCAGAGGGTGGAACCCAAAGGGTGGGTAAACGTGTGTTGTGTGCTGCTTCTGTATCCCCGTACCACCCAGACTAATGCACACACACACACACACACACACACACACACACACACTGTACAGTGACAGCGCATTATCAGATGAGTATTTATGCAGAGACCCATAGTGCATTACTCTCGTCAAAAGTAGTGCACTATATAGGGAATATGGGTACCATTTGTGACGCTGCCAATATGACTATATCAGATACACTACATTACCAAAAGTATGTGGACACTTGCTCGTCGAACATCTCATTCCAAAATCATGGGCGTTAATATGGAGTTGGTCCCCCCTTTGCTGCTGTAACAGCCTCCACTCTTCTGGGAAGGCTTTCCACTAGATGTTGGAACGTTGCTGCGGGGACTTGCTTCCATTCAGCCACAAGAGCATTAGTGAGGTTGAGCACTGATGTTGGGCGATTAGGCCTGGCTCGCAGTCGGCATTCCAATTCATCCTAAAGGTGTTCGATGGGGTTGAGGTCAGGGCTCTGTGCAGGCTAGTCAAGTTCTTCCACACCGATCTCGACAAACCATTTCTGTATGGACCTCGCTTTGTGCACGGAGGCATTGTGATGCTGAAACAGGAAAGGACCTTCCCCAAACTGTTGACACAAAGTTGGAAGCACAGAATTGTCTAGAACGTCATTGTATGCTGTAGCATTAAGATTTCCCTTCACTGGAACTAAGGGGCCTAGTCCGAACCGTGAAAAACAGCCCCAGATCATTATTCCTCCTCCACCAAACTTTACAATTGGCGCTATGCATTCGGGCAGGTAGCATTCTCCTGTCATCCACCAAACCCAGATTAGTCCGTCGGACTGCCAAATGGTGAAGCGTGGTTCATCACTCCAGAGAAAGAGTTTCCACTGCTCAATGGCGGCGAGCTTTACACCACTCCAGCCGACGCTTGGCATTGCGCATGGTGATCTTAGGCTTGTGTGCAGCTGCTCGGCCATGAAAACCCATTTCATGAAATTACCAACAAAAAGTTATTGTGCTGACGTTGCTTCCAGAGGCAGCTTGGAAGTCGGTAGTGAGTGTTGCAACTGAGGTCAGACGATTTTTACGCGCTTCAGCACTCGGCGGTCCCATTATGTGAGCTTGTGTGGCCTACCACTTTGCGACTGAGCTGTTGTTGCTTCTAGACGTTTCTACTTCACAATAACAGCACTTACAGTTGACCAGGGCAGCTCTAGCAGGGCATAAATTTGATGAACTGACTTGTTGGAAAGGTAGCATCCTATGACGGTGCCACATTGAAAGTCACTGAGCTCTTCAGTAAGGCCATTCTACTGCCAATGTTTGTCTATGGAGATTGCATGGCTGTGTGCTCGATTTTATACACATGTCAGCAACAGGTGTGGCTGAAATAGTTTTGTATATGTAGTGTATAACATACCCGTCATTAAATATTCATTCTCACAGAGATTGCCTACTCTGTCTTCACTGAGGCTGTGTACACTCACTGGCTAGTTTATTAACTACATCCATCTAGTACCGGGTCGGACCCCCCTTTGCCTTCAGAACAGCCTGAATTCTTCGGGGCGTTCTACAAGGTGTCAGAAACATTCCACAGGGATGTTGGACAATGCTGATGCGATGGCATCACGCAGTTGCTGCAGATTGGATGGCGGTACATTAATGCTGCGAACAGCCCGTTCCATCTCATCCCAAAGATGCTCTGTTGGGTTGAGTCTGGGGACTGCGAAGTAAACTGAACTCGCTCTCATGTTCCAGCGACATTTTTCCACTCCTCAATTGTCCAGTGTTGGTGATCGCGTGCCCA
>NW_028161872.1:10000-17761 GCF_964263955.1 Coregonus lavaretus
GGTGATTCTCACGGTCGGATGCAATCCATTGGCTACAGCCGTTGAGCTGAGTGGGTTTCTCTCAAAGACATCTGAAGTCAACTGCTATTTTCTCTCTTTTCTCCTCAGTCGATATACGAAATACATTTTAGGAACCAAAGGAATTACAACAAAGATTTGACGATTTCAACCAACTCAATGTCATTATTAAGTATCCTATAATGTAATCATCTGTATTAATTTGAGGTTTAATTGAAGTTTTGTGGATATGCTGTAGACGTGAATGTGCTGTGAAGCTATTAGGCTAGTTGTCTAACTGGTTCGCTGTGCTCTGTGCGAGGTTGTTTAAATTTAGACAGGGGTGCGCAGCGTGAGGACTTGCGCGCTTCGAGAGCAGTTGACTGTTCACACTCGCCGAAGTTGGTGTTCTTCGGTCGGACGGAAAAGGAAAACTCCAAATAATATTTGATTCAGTGTTTTTCAAGGAAAGTTCGTTATTTTCCCTTTTACCTTTGAATGATGTGTGAAATGTAGCTGGAATGAACCGGAGTGATTAATCGTGGAACAGAGGCAGAAGGAGAGAGAGGGATATTTCACCAGTGGTTTGGTAAGCACTTCTCCCAGAACATGAAGGAGAAAAGTCGGGATCAGAGCTTTTCTGATTCCAGGGAACTAGACGGGTCTTATGATCCGCTCACAGGTAAGTAAATCATAATTTTCATTTTCGTTTGGAGTAATAATTGCAATGGATAGAAATGGGAAACTGTATGCTATTTAAAGTATGTTTGGTTTTGTTAGTTTGCTGACCTGGCTTTTGGTAGGCTATCTTCTTTGGTCTCTGGATATGACGAACTTATTACATTATTAAGATACAAAGTAGGTTAATTTAATATTTTAATAATCATGATGCAAATAATGTGATTCATTTGGTGGCCCATCAATGACTGAAAGCAACCTATTCTTTGGTAGCCTAACTGCATGGAAACTGCGTGCTGTATGCACAAAGCAAAGTGGAGGACAATCAAATCTGTGCCTTCAAACTGAAATAATCGGACAGAACGGACAGTAATAAACTTCTCTCCCCATTGCGGGTTTTAAATTAAGTGACACAGCGCGTGCCGGGTGGCCTGATTTGATGAGTCAGCTGCGGCGGTCCTGGTTTAACCGTCCGACTCCATCCCCGGTCCCCGCGCGGCCGTTTGACCGTGGAGAAGTTATAGAGTGGGCGGTAGAAATGGAAGCCTCCAATATGGATAATTTCCCTGCCTAGTCATACATTCTGCCGGCCCTCGCGCCACCGACAACCGACCAAGGTCACGGTTAAGGGCGCCCTGGGATAATGGCACGGGCGCGCAGTGAATGAGGCGTCTAATCACGGTTGATTGTAGGGGGTTGTTTCTAACGAATGATGAACAGTATATTGTTGGTTAGCGGACGAGGGCTGCATCTCAATAGTCTAAAGTAGCTCCTTCATTTGTAATGAAAGATATTGAAAGAGGTGAAAACATGTAGACTGAGGTCTGAGGTATTCTCTCGAGACAGAAGGTTTGCTTTTCGGGAATGTATCAATGATCCAGGCTTACATTGCTCCAAGGTCGGGGATTTCGGAGACTAGGTCTGAGGTGCTGAAGCAAGCCTATTCATGTGGCGCTCTCCATGGTCCTGAACATAGAATATAGTCCATTCTATTTCTATGGTCCCTGTTGTGTTTGGAGTTTGGTCTGTTTGATTGGGAGAGAGGCGGGATTGGTTGTTCCTTCCTTCCTTCCTTCCTTCCTTCCTTCCTTCCTTCCTTCCTTCCTTCCTTCCTTCCTTCCTTCCTTCCTTCCTTCCTTCCTTCCTTCCTTCAGTCTACCCGTCCGTCCGTCCGTTCTTCCTTCCTTGAGTTCCTTCCATCCTTCCTTGATTTCCTTCCTTTCTTTCGTCCTCTGTTGGTTGCGTTGGTGGAAGTGGTATGTTTATAACTCAACCATCCCTCTCACTTATTAGGGGACATTTAAGGAAAGGAGATGAGGAAAGGAAGCTAATTAAGCCAAGGGAATATTGTCTCACAGCCCTTGGCTCCCTATGAGTGTGATCCAATGGCAGACACATTTATCATTCCAATGTCACAATTTGAGGTGCCTGTCTCAGTCTGTTATCAACTGTCATCTGATGTTTGAATTTTCCACCTCCCAACTGTTGTTTTAGTGTTCTTCCCTTGACTGGGTCTGCTTCCCAAATGGCACCCTATTTCCTATATAGTGCACTACTTTTAGGTCAAAAGTAGTGCACTATGTAGGGAATAGGGTGCCATTTGGGGGCACAGCCTGGGAAGATAAAAGTATCATTTCAGATAAGGAGGGAGCAGCCAGCTTTTGGTTGCAGACAGACTCATAATACTTGTTATATTTAATGCTCTGTGTGTGTGTGTGTGTGTGTGTGCCTGCTCCGATAACTCTAGTATTTTGTTCTCTCTGACAGATTGTCAAACAGCTCCCGAAATACTTATATTCTCACTCCACAAAAAGCTCTGATAACACAATCATTATTTGATCATTTACAGGAGTGTTAGACAGCGGGTGCATTCCAAATGGCACCCTAATCCCTATTGAGTGCACAGGGCCCTGGTCAAAAGTAGTACACTATGTAGGGAATTTGGATGGCAGATTTTAATATGATGATAATCTGGTCCCCGATCTGTTTGTGCTCATGTTTGGCATGACAGTTCCGTAATGAGTTGGAAGAGAGCAGAAGAAGAGTTTATTTCCAAAACGCTATATCCACCAATTTTTCACATTTGTGTTTTTCCATCAGAAATGATTGCTTATGGGTACCTTCATGTGTGTGTAAAATATTACTGTTCTCAGATTTTGTATTAATCGATTTTATGTCGATGTGTTTGAAAATGTTTTTTTTTGTTGCTAAATGCTATAATTGTTTAGCTGGAAAGGAATGTTTGTATCCTGTATGTTTGACTGTGATATGTAGTTGTCTCTCCTAGCTATCTTAATAAGATGAATGCACTAACTGTAAGTCGCTCTGGAAAGAGCATCTGCTAAATTACTAAAAAGTCAAACGTAAATCTTTTGCATACAGATCTCATATTACTGTATTAAATTATTTTTGTAATTAAATATATATATGTTGATGTCACAAATGTTTCATTTGTATAGTTCTTTATTAAAAATAGTTATTTGTTACATTTGACTGTGTAAAACCTAGCAGTACTACTTATTTCTCTGAGAGTGAGGCAGATATATAGGATTTTGCAATGGAACAATCTCTGAAATGAAACCATCAAGTGATCGATTTCAAACAATTACTTGTCTGTCATTCAACAAACCCATGCCATGATTAGATAGTGAAAAAACACACCAATCTCCTTCATAAGTTCTTTAAACAACAAAAGCAAATTTACCAACATTTCTGAACATGGATATTCAGCGTTTCGGAATGAAACTCTTCAGAAACAGACTGCCACCAAGGCCAGTTCATGATGCATCTATGGGTTGGGATTTAAGATAGATAGATGGATGGATGGATGGATGGATGAGGGAGGGAGGGAGGGATGGGTGGATGGATGGATGAGGGAGGGAGGGAGGGAGGGATGGGTGGATGGTTGAATAGATGAGTGAAAGATGGATGGATGAATAGATGAGTGAAAGATGGATGGATGAATGGATACATGAGTGAAAGATGGGTGGTTGAATAGATGAGTGAAAGATTGCATGACTGAATATCCTCCCTCTATTTCTCCAAGGCCTAAACATGCTACATACATGAATGTGTGTGTGTGTGTGTGTGTTCCTTCATCCACTTCTTGCATGTGTGTGTCTTGCATCACTTATCAAGAACTTCAGGCGCATAATTAAAACAAATATGAATAATTAAAAAGTGATATAAAGAGATCATCATGAGAACATGTGTGTTTTATTATCCTTGTGGGGACCAAACAACTGATTTCCTTTCAAAGTCCCATTGTCCCTAACCCCAAACACTAAACCTAACCCTAACCCTTAACCCCTAACCCTAACTCCTAACTCCTAACCCTAACCCTAACACCCTAACCCTAACCCTAACCCTAACCCTAACCCATATCTTAATTGAAACCCTAACCTAACCCCTAAGCCTAAAATAGTCATTTTCCTTGTGGGGACTGGCGAAATGTCCCCACTTGGATAGTAAAACCAAACACATACACACACACACACACACACACACACACACATACACACACACACACACACACACACACACACACACACACACACACACACACACACACACACACACACACACACACACACACACAGACACACACACACACACACACACACACACACACACACACACACACACACACACACACACACACACACACACACACACACAAACACACACAGTTTTGTATTGCTGTGGGGACCAAATAATGTATTCCCATCTCAAATCCAATTTTCCCTAACCCCTAACACTAACCTTAAACTATACCTAACCCCAAGTCCTAACCCTAAATCTAACCGTAAGCCTAAAATAGCATTTTTCCTCGTGGGGAACTATCCTTCTGGTACCCACAAGGATAGTTAGACAACACACACACACACACACACACACACACACACACACACACACACACACACACACACACACACACACACACACACACACACACACACACACACACACACACACACATTGACTAAGACCCCTCCAGGAATCCCATTGATTACCAGTGAGGAAGATTTCTGTGGTGTTAAGAGTTGTTTCATTTACCGTGGGAAAGAGAGGAGCGATTAAAGCTTAAAGGGTTATGAAGGCAACTAGCTCTCACAGTCTCACATCAGAATTAGACCTTCATCCATGTTTCTCAGAATTCTTAAGGTTAGGCATTAAATCCGAATGGTTAAGGTTAGGCATTAAATCCGAATGGTTAAGGTAAGGGTTAAGGTTTGCGATAGGCTTAGAATTAGACGTTCATCCATGTTATTCAAACGTCGAGGTGTTTAAGGTTAAGTTTTGGCATTACCTCCGAATTCTTAAGGTTAGGCATTAACTTCGAATGGTTGAGGTAAGGGTTAAGGTTTGGGATATGCTAGAGCAAAACAACCGAGGTGTTCGTGAGAGTCTCACCTTTCCACAGAGGGGTCATAGTAGCGTGTAGCCCAAACTGTTTGGAAACTACAGACAGGAGTCGGCTGTACCGACTTCAGACATGTCCAAAGACGCTTGTGGGGGTCGTAGAGCAAAATGGAGAAAAAAAATGGAGTCTCATCTTTCCATAGAGTGGTTTGTAGGCCAAACCGTTTGGACACTACAGACGATTTTGTGAGAAGACCGATTTTCGGGATGTCTCATGGTCCGAAAAAAACCAAACAGATATCTCTAGCTTAAAATGCTAACTAGATTTCCGTGTGTGAGGTAAGTGTGTGTGTGTGTGTGTGTGTGTGTGTGTGTGTGTAAGGTAAGTGTGTGTGTGTGTGTGTGTGTGTGTGTGTGTCAGTGTACTGTGTGTGGTTTACAGTTCAGAACGTTGGGACCACAGGCCACTTAGGAGCTGTCAATCACACTACAGCACAGCAGCTGGCCTGTTATGGAAAAACAAACAGAGGTACAAACACACACGTATGAACATACACACACGTATGAACACACACACACACGTATGAACACACACACACACCCAACAATGCATGTGCGGACACACACACACACACACACACACACACACACACACACACACACACACACACACACACACACACACACACACACACACACACACACACACACACACACACACACACACCACACACAGAAACACACACACACACACACACATTTTGGAGAAAAAGATAATTCGTAGTAATAGTCCCGTGTAGCTCAGTTGGTAGAGCATTGCGCTTGCAACGCCTGGGTTGTGGGTTTGATTCCCACGGGGGACCAGTATGAAAAAATTTTTATGCACTCACTAACTGTAATTCGCTCTGGATAAGAGCGTCTGCTAAATGACGTAAATGTAATAAAGAAATGCTGTTTAGCCTCTCTGATCTTTAACTCCACTTCAGATAATCCCCTGTTTAAACCATGAAAAGAGAGAGAGCCAGAGAGAGAGAGGGAGAGAAGGAAAGAGAGAGAGCCAGAGAGAGAGAGGGAGAGAAGGAAAGAGAGGGAGCCAGAGAGAGAGAGGGAGAGAAGGAAAGAGAGAGAGCCAGAGAGAGAGAGGGAGAGAAGGAAAGAGAGGGAGCCAGAGAGAGAGAGGGAGAGAAGGAAAGAGAGGGAGCCAGAGAGAGAGAGGGAGAGAAGGAAAGAGAGGGAGCCAGAGAGGGAGAGGGAGCCAGAGAGAGAGAGAGAGAGAGAGGGAGAGAAGGAAAGAGAGGGAGCCAGAGAGAGAGAGGGAGAGAAGGAAAGAGAGAGAGCCAGAGAGAGAGAGGGAGAGAAGGAAAGAGAGGGAGCCAGAGAGAGAGAGGGAGAGAAGGAAAGAGAGGGAGAGAGTTTAACCTCTCTGAACTCCGCTTCATATAATCCCCATGTTTAAACCATGTTAGATTAGGGAGGCTCCTCACTCCTCTCATCCTGTCTCTGTGTGTGTTCTATCTCTCCTCTTGTTCATCTCCTGTCTCTTTTCCACCACACTGATCCTTGGCCATGTCGAGGTCGTTTGGCCACAGTTCAATCCCTCCATTCAGGGCAGATGGTATTGGCTCTGTGTGCGTGTGTGTGTGTGTGTGTTTGTGTGTGTGTGTGTGTGTTTGTGTCTGTGTGTGTGTGTTTGTGTATGTGTGTTTGTGTCTGTGTGTTTGTGTCTGTGTCTGTGTGTGTGTCCATCGGCTGCATCAATTACACAAGCCTCACTTTCATTATTTGTTACACAACATTGATCGTTATACAACTGGGAGGGTTGTGTTCATTAGGCACCAGACGGACGAAAACACACTGAAACAGGGAGGGATATACCTAGACTTGTCCAATGAAAAACGCTCATTTTTCATTTTTACGTTCCAAAAAGTTTTTGTTGTTGCGTGCCCTGATGAACACAACCCTGGCAAGCTTGACCAAACAGTTCAAACTCACTCTTAGGTCATGATTTTTATTTTAGCTGCTGTCCTGATTGTCCCTCATCTGTTCCTGTAGGACTGACTTCAATAGTCCCCTGTTCTTGATTAGGCCCCTGACCATGTGACCCGGAAAACTCAGGGTCTAAATTATGATCATTGACTTCAAGGGGACTGTAGGTATACAGTACACTGTGTGTGTGTGTATGTGTGTGTGTGTGTGTGTGTGTGTGTGTGTGCATGTGTGCGCAATTACAGTTATTTAACCGTACTGCTTAGTGACATCATAATGAAACACGCGTCTCATCATAAACCTGTTCTAGTTATTAATGTACAGGGTGTGTCCCAAACGGCACCCTATTCCCTATTTAGTGCACTACCATTGACCAGGTCCCATAGGGCCCTGGTCAAAAGTAGTGCACTGTATAGGGAATAGGGTGCCATTTGGGAGTGGAACAAACCCAGGTGTTCTCTTTTGGAGCTGAGGTTTTCTGGTTCAACATTGCCACAATGTAGCTCAACGCTCCCACCTTGTGGAAGAAATGACACATAACATCACCTTGAGTCTGGAGACCTGCTTGGCTCAGCAGATGGCAACACTGTCTATCAGAGATCAATATGTATCAAGCTTCTCAGAGTAGGAGTGCTGATCTAGGATCAGGTCCCCCCCCGTCCATATACTCATATTAATGATGATCTAAAAGACAAAACTGATTATAGATCAGTACTCCTACTCTCAGAGGCTTTGTGG
>NW_028161871.1:0-96167 GCF_964263955.1 Coregonus lavaretus
GCTAATTAATCATTTAAAAAACCCTCAAGTATTACATTTACATAAGTATTCAGACCCTTTACTCAGTACTTTGTTGAAACACCTTTGGCAGCGACTACAGTCTAGAGTCTTCTCGGGTATGACGCTACAAGCTTGGCACACCTGTATTTGGGGAGTTTCTCCCATTCTTCTCTGCAGATCCTCTCAAGCTCTGTCAGGTTGGATGGGGAGCGTCGCTGCACAGCTATTTTCAGGTGTCTCCAGAGATGTTCGATCGGGTTTAAGTCCGGGCTCTGGCTGGGCCACTCAAGGACATTCAGAGACTTGTCCCGAAGCCACTCCTGCATTGTCTTGGTTGTGTGCTTAGAGTCGTTCTCCTGATGGAAGGTGAACCTTCGCCCCAGTCTGAGGTCCTGAGTGCTCTGGAGCGGGTTTTCATCAAGGATCTCTCTGTACATTGCCCCGTTCATCTTTACCTAGATCCTGACTAGTCTCCCAGTCCCTGCGGCTGAAAAACATCCCCACAGCATGATGCTGCCACCACCATGCTTCACCGTAGGGATGGTGCCAGGTTTCCTCCAGACGTGACACTTGGCATTCAGGCCAAAGAGTTCAATCTTGGTTTCATCAGACCAGATAATCTTGTTTCTCATGGTCTGAGAGTCTTTAGGTGCCTTTTGGCAAACTCCAAGCGGACTGTCATGTGCCTTTTATTGAGGAGTGACTTCCGTCTGGCCACTCTACCATAAAGGCCTGATTGGTGGAGTGCTGCAGAGATGGTTGTCCTTCTGGAAGGTTCTCCCATCTCCACAGAGGAACTCTGGAGCTCTGTCAGAGTGACCATCGGGTTCTTGGTCACCTCCCTAACCAAGGCCCTTCTCCCCCGATTGCTCAGTTTGGCCGGGTGGCCAGCTCCAGGAAGAGTCTTGGTGGTTCCAAACTTCTTCCATTTAAGAATGATGGAGGCCACTGTGTTCTTGGGGACCTTCAATGCTGCATAATTTTTTTGGTAACTTTCCCCAGGTCTGTGCCTCGACACAATCCTGTCTCTGAGCTCTACGGACAATTCCTTCGACCTCATGGCTTGGTTTTTGCTCTGACATGCACTGTCAACTGTGGGACCTTATATAGGCAGGTGTGTGCCTTTCCAAATTATGTCCAATCAATTTAATCTACCACAGGTGGACTCCAATCAAGTTCTAGAAACATCTCAAGGATGATCAATGGAAACAGGATACACCTGAGCTCAATTTCAAGTCTCATAGCAAAGTGTCTGAATACTTATGTAAATAAGGTTACCTGTTTTCACTTTGTCATTATGGGGTATTGTGTGTAGATTGCTGAGGATTTTTTTGTATTTAATCAATTTTAGATTAAGGCTATAACGTAAATACAGAATACTTTCCGAAGGTACTGAAATGGGATCCATACTGTACAGTGCCTTCAGAAAGTATTCACACCCCTTGCATTTTTCCACATTTTGTTGTTACAGCCTGAATTTAATATGGATTAAATTTAGATATTTTGTCACTGGCCTACACACAATACCCCATAATGTCAAAGTGGAATTATGTTTTCAAAAATCTAAAAGTATTCATTAAAAATGAAAAGCTGAAATGCCTTGAGTCAATAAGTATTCGACCCCTTTGTTATGGCAAGCCTAAAGAAGTTCAGGAGTAAAAATGTGCTTAACAAGTCACATAATAAGTTGCATGGACTCACTCTGTGTGCAATAATAGTGTATAACCTGATTTTTGAATGACCACCTCATCTCTGTACCCCACACATACAATTATCTGTAGTTACTCTACAATACTAACTTAATTGACAGAGTGAAAAGAAGGAAGCCTGTACAGAATAAAATATTCCAAAACATGCATCCTGTTTGCAACAAGGCACTAAAGTAATACTGCAAAAAATGTGGCAAAATAATTAACTAAATACAAAGTGTTCTGTTTGGGGCAAATCCAATACAACACATTACTGAGTACCGCTCTCCATATTTTCAACTATAGTGGTGGCTGCATCATGTTATGGATATGCTTGTAATCATTAAGGACTAGGGAGGTTTTCAGGATAAAATTTTTTTATGTAATGTAGCTAAGGACAGGAAACATCCTAGAGAGAAACCTGGTTCAGTCTGCTTTCCACCAGACACTGGGAGATGAATTCACCTTTCAGCAGGACAGTAACCTAAGACACAAGGCCAAAACTACACTGCTTACCAAGAAGACAGTGAATGTTCCTGAGTGGCCGAGTTACAGTTTTGACTTGAATTTACTTGAAAATCTATGGCAAGACCTGAAAATGGTTGTCTAGCAATGATCAACAACCAATTTGACAGAGCTTGAAGAATTTTGAAAAGAATAATGGGCAAATGTTGCACAATCCAGGTGTGGAAAGCTCTTAGAGACTTACCCATAAAGACTCCCAGCTGTAAAAGGTGATTCTAACATGTATTGACTCAGGGGGTTGAATACTTATCTAATCAATATATACTGTATATTTGTGTACAGATGGATTCCAAGTCTGGAAGTATTCAGCTTTGTTTGATACAGAATAATATATTTTGTTAGCACTTCACTTAAGCGTCCAGGTGTAATACATTGTGATCCAGGTGTAATACATTGTGATCCAGGTCTAATACATTGTGATCCAGGTGTAATACATTGTGATCCAGGTGTAATACATTGTGATCCAGGTGTAATACATTGTGATCGAGGTGTAATACATTGTGATCCAGGTGTAATACATTGTGATCCAGGTCTAATACATTGTGATCCAGGTCTAATACATTGTGATCCAGGTCTAATACATTGTGATCCAGGTGTAATACATTGTGATCCAGGTCTAATACATTGTGATCCAGGTGTAATACATTGTGATCCAGGTCTAATACATTGTGATCCAGGTGTAATACATTGTGATCCAGGTGTAATACATTGTGATCCAGGTGTAATACATTGTGATCCAGGTGTAATACATTGTGATCCAGGTGTAATACATTATGATACAGGTGTAATACATTGTGATCCAGGTCTAATACATTGTGATCCAGGTGTAATACATTGTGATCCAGGTCTAATACATTGTGATCCAGGTGTAATACATTCTGATCCAGGTCTAATACATTCTGATACAGGTGTAATACATTGTGATCCAGGTGTAATACATTGTGATCCAGGTGTAATACATTGTGATCCAGGTGTAATACATTGTGATCCAGGTGTAATACATTGTGATCCAGGTGTAATACATTGTGATCCAGGTGTAATACATTGTGATCCAGGTCTAATACATTGTGATCCAGGTCTAATACATTGTGATCCAGGTGTAATACATTCTGATACAGGTGTAATACATTGTGATCCAGGTCTAATACATTGTGATCCAGGTGTAATACATTGTGATCCAGGTGTAATACATTCTGATACAGGTGTAATACATTGTGATCCAGGTGTAATACATTGTGATCCAGGTCTAATACATTGTGATCCAGGTGTAATACATTGTGATCCAGGTCTAATACATTGTGATCCAGGTCTAATACATTGTGATACAGGTGTAATACATTGTGATCCAGGTGTAATACATTGTGATCCAGGTGTAATACATTGTGATCCAGGTGTAATACATTGTGATCCAGGTGTAATACATTGTGATCCAGGTGTAATACATTGTGATCCAGGTGTAATACATTGTGATCCAGGTGTAATACATTCTGATCCAGGTCTAATACATTCTGATCCAGGTCTAATACATTGTGATCCAGGTGTAATACATTGTGATCTAGGTATAATACATTGTGATCCAGGTGTAATACATTGTGATCCAGGTGTAATACATTGTGATCCAGGTGTAATACATTGTGATCCAGGTGTAATACATTGGTCTCTGCTCTCCTTCCTCCAGGGTTGAGGAAAGCTTCAAGACGTTATTCTGGGCCATATTTGGCCTGTCTGAAGTCAAGTCAGTGAAGATCAACAATGGCCATAAGTTCATAGAGAATATAGGCTATATCCTGTATGGGGTTTATAACGTCACCATGGTGATCGTCCTGCTCAACATGCTCATTGCCATGATCAACAACTCCTTCCAGGAAATAGAGGTAACTAATTAATTAATGAATAATTGACTGTCCCATAGGGAAAATAGAGGTAATAAGGTTTGATACTTCTTAACATGTTATACTGCTCTTGTATGAGGAATTTGCAGGGGTATAGTTAGTATACCATTTACTATAAGGCCCTGCGATAGACTAGTGTCCTGTCCAGGGGGTGTCCTGTACATCAAGCTGCCTCACTACAGAAACAGGAGATAGACTAGTGTCCTGTCAAGGGGGTGTACTGTACATCAAGCTGTCTCACTACAGAAACAGGAGATAGACTAGTGTCCTGTCCAGGGGGTGTACTGTACATCAAGCTGTCTCACTACAGAAACAGGAGATAGACTAGTGTCCTGTCCAGGGGGTGTACTGTACATCAAGCTGCCTCACTACAGAAACAGGAGATAGACTAGTGTCCTGTCCAGGGGGTGTACTGTACATCAAGCTGTCTCACTACAGAAACAGGAGATAGACTAGTGTCCTGTCCAGGGGGTGTACTGGTACATCAAGCTGCCTCACTACAGAAACAGGAGATAGACTAGTGTCCTGTCCAGGGGGTGTACTGTACATCAAGCTGCCTCACTACAGAAACAGGAGATAGACTAGTGTCCTGTCCAGGGGGTGTACTGTACATCAAGCTGTCTCACTACAGAAACAGGAGATAGACTAGTGTCCTGTCCAGGGGGTGTACTGTACATCAAGCTGTCTCACTACAGAAACAGGAGATAGACTAGTGTCCTGTCCAGGGGGTGTACTGGTACATCAAGCTGTCTCACTACAGAAACAGGAGATAGACTAGTGTCCTGTCCAGGGGGTGTCCTGTACATCAAGCTGCCTCACTATAGAAACAGGAGATAGACTAGTGTCCTGTCCAGGTGGTGTACTGGTACATCAAGCTGTCTCACTACAGAAACAGGAGATAGACTAGTGTCCTGTCCAGGGGGTGTACTGTACATCAAGCTGCCTCACTACAGAAACAGGAGATAGACTAGTTTCCTGTCCAGGGGGTGTACTGTACATCAAGCTGTCTCACTACAGAAACAGGAGATTGACTAGTGTCCTGTCCAGGGGGTGTCCTGTACATCAAGCTGCCTCACTACAGAAACAGGAGATAGACTAGTGTCCTGTCCAGGGGGTGTCCTGTACATCAAGCTGCCTCACTACAGAAACAGGAGATGGACTAGTGTCCTGTCCAGGGGGTGTACTGTACATCATGCTGTCTCACTACAGAAACAGGAGATAGACTAGTGTCCTGTCCAGGGGGTGTACTGGTACATCAAGCTGTCTCACTACAGAAACAGGAGATAGACTAGTGTCCTGTCCAGGGGGTGTACTGGTACATCAAGCTGTCTCACTACAGAAACACGAGATAGACTAGTGTCCTGTCCAGGGGGTGTACTGTACATCAAGCTGCCTCACTACAGAAACAGGAGATAGACTAGTGTCCTGTGCAGGGGGTGTACTGTACATCAAGCTGTCTCACTACAGAAACAGGAGATAGACTAGTGTCCTGTCCAGGGGGTGTACTGTACATCAAGCTGCCTCACTACAGAAACAGGAGATAGACAAGTGTCCTGTCCAGGGGGTGTACTGTACATCAAGCTGTCTCACTACAGAAACAGGAGATAGACTACCGTCCTGTCCAGGGGGTGTACTGTACATCAAGCTGCCTCACTACAGAAACAGGAGATAGACTAGTGTCCTGTCCAGGGGGTGTACTGGTACATCAAGCTGTCTCACTACAGAAACAGGAGATGTGCTCCTGCTCCTATGAGCCATTGTGGTTCGGACAAGGCTAATATTTACTATTAGATCATACAACTCTACATTCAACACTATTATGGTATACAAATAGATGGGTTTATTTAACATGTTTTAGTCGTAACAAAGTGCTGTATGCTTCTTTAGTCAATATGGCTCCATGGTGAAGCCACCATTTTGTAGATGTATTGTTATGCTTGACTGTGTTAATGAATCTCCAATCAGACACTGCAGCTTCCATCTGATCTGCTGTCTGATACTCTGGAGGCTGTGGGTTGGCTTCCTTCATTAATTGATAAGAGGCGGAGCGTTCCAAACGCTACCCTATTCTCTTTATAGTCCACTACTTTTGACCAGGGTTCATAGGGCTCTGGTCAAAAGTAGTGCACTATATAGGGAATAGGGTGCCGTTTGGGATGCACTCCAAGTCTTTCTGGGTAATTGCTTTGAGCCCCATAGATAAGGTAATTGTAGAATGATTTAGTTTCATACAGCGTTCTGAGTAAAAATGAATTCCAAAGCATTTCTCTCTGCTGCGATGGTAATTGCAGCTACTTACGGGGTTGGAAGAGAAAATCAAATCCTCTCTCATCCAGTTTAGAGGCCGCAGCTGCTCCACCGTTGGGTCTCATTAGGATGTTTGGATCTGCTGTTGGTCATGTCCCTACTCCCCATAAAGTGTCCTACTCTAGACCAGAGCCTTGGCTGTCATCACCATCCATTTCAATCAGGTTGTTATGGCTCTCCCACTCAATGCTTTTAGTATTTACTTCCTCCGTACAATTATTATGGATGTAAAGGCGAAAAGGTTATTTTCTGAAAGCCAGAAGCTTGGAACGATGTTATAAAACTGACTGTTGTTGATTTAAAATTGATTGTTTCTTAGTGCTCAGTTCCCTTTTCAGTCGGTCAACTCAGTGCAACGCTACGGGGAGTTCACGGTAGCGCCCTCTACTGAAGAACATTAGAATCACGCCTGACAGGGCCAATGAACACTGTGCCTGACTGGAAGCCCCGCCTTCCACACAGGGGATAAAGCCGAGGCACGAATTCATCTGCTGTGGCAACAGTACCCTCAAGTGGCACGGCCAATCAGGGTACATCACTGGTAGCCAAATCCCCCGAACCCAGAGTGGACCGGGCTCCAAGCAAACGTTATAAACCCCCGAACCCAGAGCACTTAAACACTATAAACACAGTTTAAACTCCCACAGTGTTAAGATACATTGTTTTTTGGTCCTCTGTAGCTCAGCTGGTAGAGCACGGCGCTTGTAACGCCAGCGTAGTGGCATATTATTATTATTATTGTTTTGACGCCCTGGATTTTGCAACCAGTGACGTTGGGGTACAGGCTACTATTTATTTAGCATCCCCCATGTTTTTACAGCGTCATTACATCGACTGTTCTCGAGGCCTCAGCGCCTGTTATGAGGGAGATTTCTTCCCTTCTCCAGAAGGTTCCTATGTGAGAGGCCCAGGACAGCTGGTATTTCTTAGTTCTCAAAAGGGGCAGGACTTTGATTCCAATTTTAGACCTGTGTGCCCTGAACAACTCAGGGTCTACATATTCCGAATGCTCACGAACAGCCGGTTGTTACAGTCAGTGCACCCGGGCGATTGGTTCACCTACTTTCATGTGGCCAAATATCCCCCTCACAGGAAGTTGCTGAAGTTCCGTTTCGAGTCTGTAGCCTACGAGTTTCTGGTCCTCCCTTTCAGGCTTTCCCTCGCACTTTCACCGAAGTTGTGGAGGCGGGTTTGGCACCTATGCGGATATTGGACTACCTGGACAATTGGCTAGTGGTAGCGGAGTGGAGGGAGGGTGGTGTTTCTCCTCCCTGCTGGTTTCCCATGTTCAGTCTCTGGAGCTGTTTGACTCCGTTTCTGGGACTCAGTCGAGAATCGTGCATTCTTGTCCCCGCAGAGGGAGGCCGGTTTTCGGCTTTGCTTGGTCCAATTTCCCTCGCTCCGGGTGACGTATCTCCCCGGGTGCCTCAACACGGTGCAGATATGCAATCCAGGTGGGGAGGAGGCTGCACCCCTGGGTGGTCTCCCAGATATGGGAAATGTTCGACAGGGCCGACATAGATCTTGAGAAAATGAGCGTTTTTGGGCTGTTTTTCTCCATAAGTGTTCTCTGTTGGGAACGGATGTTCTCGTGCACCAGTGGCCTCGGACCTGATTCACCCCACGCTAGAGAGGGTGCGTCGGGAGGACTTGTCGTTGATCCTTGTGGCTCCCCGTTGGCCCAAACGACCTTGGTTCGCAGAGATCATTTGCCTTTTAGGCAGGGACCCGTGGCAACAAGCTTTGGTGCCAAAATAAAGGAATTGTTCCTTTTCTCTGGTGGACATTCTAATGTTCCTAAAGGGGCTTTTCAAGCGGGGTTCATTCTCTGAAGCTATTTCAACGTGTCATTAGAAAGGAATTGATGGTGCCACTCCAGGGGCTCATCCCCTGTTTAAAATGTGTCAGGCCGGTTTCTAAACCTAGCCTGGGATTTGGCTTTGGTTTTGGATGTGCTGTGTGAGGCCCCCTTTGGACCGATGGAGTCTGTGGATCTGAAGATCCTCTTCCTTCCGCCCTGCTCGTGTCTTTGGCCTCGGCTCAACGCATTGGGGATCTCCACGCGTTATCCATTCACCCCCCCCCCCCCCCCCCCCCCCCTTGTATGAAGTTCACCCTTGGGGACTCTAAGGTGACGTTGTGTCCTAATGCGACCTTCGCCCCTAAGGTAATGAAAAGGTCATCACCTACAGTCTCTTTTCAGCTTTTTCCCATTTCACCTCCTCCGTTTGCAGCGGAGGTTACATGTCCTGTGTCCAGTACGAGCTTTACCATGTACAGCTGAAGTCGGAAGTTTACGTACACCTTAGCCAACTACATTTAAACTCAGTTTTTCACAATTCCTGACATTTAATCCTAGTAAAAATTCTCTGTTGTAGGTCAGTTAGGATCACCACTTTATTTTAAGAATGTGAAATGTCAGAATAATAGTAGAGAGAATGATTTATTTCAGCTTTTATTTCTTTCATCACATTCCCAGTGGGTCAGAAGTTTACATACACTCAATTAGAATTTGGTAGCATTGCCTTTAAATTGCTTTACTTGGGTCAAACGTTTCGGGTAGCCTTCCACAAGCTTCCCACAATAAGTTGGATGAATTTTGGCCCATTCCTCCTGACAGAGCTGGTGTAACTGAGTCAGGTTTGTAGGCCTCCTTGCTCGCACATGCTTTTTCAGTTCTGCCCACAAATGTTCTATAGGATTGAGGTCAGGGCTTTGTGATGGCCACTCCAATACCTTGACTTTGTTGTCCTTAAGCCATTTTGCCATATCTTTGGAAGTATGCTTGGGGTCATTGTCCATTTGGAAGACCCATTTGCGACCAAGCTTTAACTTCCTGACTGATGTCTTGAGATGTTGCTTCAATATATCCACATAATTTTCCTTCCTCATGATGCCATCTATTTTGTGAAGTGCACCAGTCCCTCCTGCAGCAAAGCACCCCCACAGCATGATGCTGCCACCCCCGTGCTTCACGGTTGGGATGGTGTTCTTCGGCTTGCAAGCCTACCCCTTTTTCCTCCAAACATAACGATGGTCATTATGGCCAAACAGTTATATTTTTGTTTCATCAGACCAGAGGACATTTCTCCAAAAAGTACGATCTTTGTCCCCATGTGCAGTTGCAAACCGTAGTCTGGCTTTTTAATGGCGGTTTTGGAGCAGTGGCTTCTTTCTTGCTGAGCGACCTTTCAGGTTATGTCGATATAGGACTCGTTTTACTGTGGATATAGATACTTTTGTACCTGTTTCCTCCAGCATCTTCACAAATCTTCTTTGCTGTTGTTCTGGGATTGATTTGCACTTTTCGCACCAAAGTATGTTCATCTCTAGGACACAGAATGCGTCTCCTTCCTGAGCGGTATGACGGCTGCGTGGTCCCATGGTGTTTATACTTGCGTACTATTGTTTGTACAGATGAACGTGTTACCATCAGGCGTTTGGAATTTGCTCCCAAGGATGAACCAGACTTGTGGAGGTCTACAATTTTTTTCTGAGGTCTTTGCTGATTTCTTTAGATTTTCCCATGATGTCAAGCAAAGAGGCACTGAGTTTGAAGGTAGGCCTTGAAATACATCCACAGGTACACCTCTAATTGACTCAAATGATGTCAATTAGCCTATCAGAAGCTTCTAAAGCCATGACATCATTTTCTGGAATTTTCCAAGCTGTTTAAAGGCACAGTCAACTTAGTGTATGTAAACTTCTGACCCACTGGAATTGTGATACAGTGAATTATAAGTGAAATAATCTGTCTGTAAACAGTTGTTGGAAAAATGACTTGTGTCATGCACAAAGTAGATGTCCTAACCGACTTGCCAAAACTATAGTTTGTTAACAAGAAATGTGTGGAGTGGTTGAAAAATGAGTTTTAATGACTCCAACCTAAGTGTACGTAAACTTCCCGACTTCAACTGTACATTGAGCGGACCAGGGGTGTCCGTTTGTGTGACCAACTTTTTGTCTGTCCGGCTCGTGGTAGAGCGCTTTCTCCCAATGGATTGTGGAGGATATTTATCTGGCATATGACAGCAGACTGAATTATCTAACGCTGTATGTGCACACACCACCAGAGATCTGGTCTTATTGGGCCTTGTTTAAAGGGTTGCATCTAGGTGAGTTGGGCATCCCCACACACTTTTGTAAGGTTTTATCTCTTGGATGTCACTGCTTCTAGTGTAGCCCACAGTGTGCTTTCGACTGGGGCAGGAGAGGGTCATACTGGGGTACCGCAGGTTTTCCTGTCAGGTTGGAACTCTGGGTAGTCTGATGTGGGCCATTTCATCTGGTGTCTGCTGGGGTCGTGGCTTGGTGCCATCTGGTGTCTGCTGGGGTCGTGGCTTGGTGTCATCTGGTGTCTGCTGGGGTCGTGGCTTGGTGTCATCTGGTGTCTGCTGGGGTCGTGGCTTGGTGCCATCTGGTGTCTGCTGGGGTCGTGGCTTGGTGCCATCTGGTGTCTGCTGGGGTCGTGGCTTGGTGTCATCTGGTGTCTGCTGGGGTCGTGGCTTGGTGCCATCTGGTGTCTGCTGGGGTCATGGCATGGTGTCATCTGGTGCCTGCTGGGGTCGTGGCATGGTGTCATCTGGTGTCTGCTGGGGTCGTGGCTTGGTGTCATCTGGTGTCTGCTGGGGTCGTGGCATGGTGCCATCTCGTGTCTGCTGGGGTCGTGGCTTGGTGTCATCTGGTGTCTGCTGGGGTCGTGGCTTGGTGCCATCTGGTGTCTGCTGGGGTCGTGGCGTGGTGCCATCTGGTGTCTGCTGGGGTCGTCACGTGGTGCCATCTGGTGTCTGCTGGGGTCATGGCGTGGTGCCATCTGGTGCCTGCTGGGGTCGTGACGTGGTGCCATCTGGTGTCTGCTGGGGTCGTGGCTTGGTGCCATCTGGTGTCTGCTGAGGTCGTGGCTTGGTGCCATCTGGTGTCTGCTGGGGTCGTGGCTTGGTGTCAACTGGTTCCTGCTGGGGTCGTGGCGTGGGGCCATCTGGTGCCTGCTGGGGTCATGGCGTGGTGCCATCTGGTGTCTGCTGGGGTCGTGGCGTGGTGCCATCTGGTGTCTGCTGGGGTCGTGGCGTGGTGCCATCTAGTGCCTGCTGGGGTCATGGCGTGGTGCCATCTGGTTCCTGCTGGGGTCGTGACGTGGTGCCATCTGGTGCCTGCTGGGGTCGTGACGTGGTGCCATCTGGTGCCTGCTGGGGTCGTGGCATGGTGCCATCTGGTGCCTCCTGGGGTCATGGCGTGGTGCCATCTGGTGTCTGCTGGGGTCGTGGCTTGGTGCCATCTGGTGCCTGATTTCATGTCTCCATTGCTGTGTTGTACCTCGTTTCCCTCCTTCAGAGAACAGTAGTTATAGTCATAACTGTACGTTTTCTGCATTAACCCCTCTCTTCCCCTCCCCTCTCCTCCCTTCTCCTCTCCTCCCCTCTCCTCCCCTCCCCTCCCCTCTCCTCCCCTTCTCCCTTCTCCTCCCCACCTCCTCTCCCCTCCCATCCTCTCCCCCTCCTCCCCTCTCCTCCCCTCTCATCTCTTCTCCTCTCCCCAGAATGACGCTGATGTAGAGTGGAAGTTTGCCCGGGCTAAGCTATGGTTCTCCGACAGCTTCAACTTGAAAGAACGTATGCTGTCATAATACTGCGTGACAACTTTGTTGCGCCCTTGCAGCTGTTTGTTCAAGTTATTCAGGTGCTCTGTAACATCCACCATAAATGCAAGGTCCGGCATCCATTCTGCGGAATGAAATTCTAACACTGGTTTGCCCTTTTCTTCCATGAACTGTTCAATTTCTTCTCGTAAATCAAAGAAACGCCTCAGCACAGCACCTCGGCTTAACCATCTTACCTCAGTGTGGTATGGCAGGCCATAGATGTGGTCTTTCTCTCTGAGAAGGCTGTCAAACTGACGGTGATTCAGGCTTCTGGATCGGATGAAATTAACAGTTTGGATGACCACCTTCATGACGTTATCCATCTTTAATGACTTGCAACACAAAGCCTCCTGGTGCAAAATACAGTGAAAAGTCAAAAAATCACGTCCTCCATTTGCAGATTGCACTTTCTCTCTGAACTTTGTCACAACGCCTGCTTTTTTCCCGATCATTGAGGGCGCACCATCTGTAGCCAGGCTGACAGCGTGGGACCAGTCCACTCCGACCCTGTCCAGCGCGCCGACGAGTGCGGTAAAAATATCAGCTGCTGTCGTTGTATCTGTCATCGGCACCAACTCCACGAACTCCTCGGTGACGGTCAATGTGTCATCAACTCCGCGGATGAAAAAATGGCCAGTTGTGCAACATCTGTAATGTCCGTGCTTTCATCAATTGCAACCGAAAACGCAATAAATGACTTTACTTTTTGCTTCAACTGGCTGTCCAAATCCACTAAAAGATCGGAAATCCTGTCTGCAACTGTGTTTCTTGTCAGGCTGATATTTGCAAAAGCCTGCCGCTTTTCAGGGCACACAATCTCCGCTGCCTTCATCATGCATGTTTTTACAAATTCACCCTCACTAAATGGTTTTGAAGCCACTGCGATTTCATTAGCAATGAGGTAGCTAGCTTTCACTGCAGCGTCACTGATGTCTCGGCTGTGAGTAAACACAGACTGCTGTTTCTTCAGACCCGCCAACAGTTCATTCACCTTCTCTCATCTCCGCTGTCCTTGAAAGTTGTCATATTTGTCGGCATGAAGACTCACATAGTGGCGACGAAGGTTATATTCTTTCAGCACTGCAACATGCTCTGAACACACCAAACATACAGCTTTCCCATTCAATTCCGTGATTAAATAGGATGACCATTTTTCTTGGAACACTCTGCACTCTGCGTCCACTTTTCTCTTTTTTGACAGAGACATATTGGGGCAATGAGGGTGCCAAAGCACATAATTTTAAAAGTAGAAGCCGTAATAAATATCGCGGGCAAAACAAAGTAGCTCATTGGCTGCACGTGCTTGACCTACTTGCTCTGCCCCGGTATAAACAGTTTGCTTGCTTAACACAATTGCTATTGCGCCATCCAGTGGACGCAATTGGAACAGCAGTTTATTTTATTGAAAAATTGCAGCGCATTTTTATACTTTACAAAATATATATATATACATTTTTTTTTTGTTAAAAAAAATAAATACAAATCATCTCGCGGGCCGGATTAAACCCGTTTGCGGGCCTGATCCGACCCGCGGGCCGTACGTTTGACACCCCTGGGTTAGATGATGCCTTATAACCTAGCCCTCCCTCTCTCTCCCCCTCTCCCTCTCTCTCTCTGTCTCTGTCTCTCTGTCTCTGTCTCTCTCTCTCTCCCCCTCTCTCCCCCCTCTCTCTCTCTCTCTCTCTCCCTCTCTCCCTCTCTCCCCCTCTCTCTCTCCCCCTCTCTTTCCCCCCCTATCACTCCCCCTCTCTCTTCCCCTCTCTCTCTCTGTCTATATGTGGTAGCAATTGAGCCTGATGATGAAGTTAGTTATCTACATGGATACCCTATCAGAATCATCCAGCCTATAAATGATGTTATGATAGATGTATGTACTGGCTCTATAGGGTGGTTTCCTAGATGCGTATTAGTAGTTGTCCTGGACTAAATATAATCATCATCCATTGTTTTGTGTACTGAGCCCTCTAGTGTCCTGTTGGAAAAGTGCAGCTTTACTTTCATTTTTTATTTTGTGATAAATTGTTCAATTTACACTTTATCAATGAAGTATTGTTTGCACACCAGTTGGATCATCATAAGGATTCAGCTGTTGGAGGTCCGCCTTGTCCAAGTCGGCACCAGGTAAGTAGACCTGTAGAAGTAGTATTTCCATATGTTTTATCACCATAAGGCATAGCATACTTTACTCATTTTTATACAATAATCATGTTTTCACCTGTTTTCTACTTCACAGAAGATAATGAAACGCCTCATCAAGAGATATGTGATAAAAGCACAGCTCAACAGAGACAGTGACGAAGTGAATGAAGGTATTGTTTGAGGGAGAAACTCCTATTTGACTGTTTTGTGACCCACCGAACACCTTTCCTGGTCAGAGAGTTGAGGCCATCTCACAGAGAGTTAACAAACACTGTTAGTTTCTAATAAAGAGTACTGATCACAGAAAGGGTCTGTAATACAGAAGGAAAGGAATACTGATCACGGGAAGGGTCTGTAATACAGAAGGAAAGGAATACTGATCACGGGAAGGGTCTGTAACACAGAAGGAAAGGAATACTGATCACGGGAAGGGTCTGTAATACAGAAGGAAAGGAGTACTGATCACGGGAAGGGTCTGTAATACAGAAGGAAAGGAATACTGATCACGGGAAGGGTCTGTAATACAGAAGGAAAGGAGTACTGATCACGGGAAGGGTCTGTAATACAGAAGGAAAGGAATACTGATCACGGGAAGGGTCTGTAATACAGAAGGAAAGGAATACTGATCACGGGAAGGGTCTGTAATACAGAAGGAAAGGAATACTGATCACGGGAAGGGTCTGTAATACAGAAGGAAAGGAATACTGATCACGGGAAGGGTCTGTAATACAGAAGGAAAGGAATACTGATCACGGGAAGGGTCTGTAATAAAGAAGGAAAGGAATACTGATCACGGGAAGGGTCTGTAATACAGAAGGAAAGGAGTACTGAACACGGGAAGGGTCTGTAATACAGAAGGAAAGGAATACTGATCACGGGAAGGGTCTGTAATACAGAAGGAAAGGAGTACTGATCACGGGAAGGGTCTGTAATACAGAAGGAAAGGAATACTGATCACGGGAAGGGTCTGTAACACAGAAGGAAAGGAATACTGATCACGGGAAGGGTCTGTAATACGGAAGGAAAGGAGTACTGATCACGGGAAGGGTATGTAATACGGAAGGAAAGGAATACTGATCACGGGAAGGGTCTGTAATACGGAAGGAAAGGAATACTGATCACGGGAAGGGTCTGTAATACAGAAGGAAAGGAATACTGATCACGGGAAGGGTCTGTAATACAGAAGGAAAGGAATACTGATCACGGGAAGGGTCTGTAATACAGAAGGAAAGGAATACTGATCACGGGAAGGGTCTGTAATACAGAAGGAAAGGAGTACTGATCACGGGAAGGGTCTGTAATACAGAAGGAAAGGAATACTGATCACGGGAAGGGTCTGTAATACAGAAGGAAATGAATACTGATCACGGGAAGGGTCTGTAATACAGAAGGAAAGGAGTACTGATCACGGGAAGGGTCTGTAATACAGAAGGAAAGGAGTACTGATCACGGGAAGGGTCTGTAATACAGAAGGAAAGGAGTACTGATCACGGGAAGGGTCTGTAATACAGAAGGAAAGGAGTACTGATCACGGGAAGGGTCTGTAATACAGAAGGAAAGGAATACTGATCACGGGAAGGGTCTGTAATACAGAAGGAAAGGAGTACTGATCACGGGAAGGGTCTGTAATACAGAAGGAAAGGAATACTGATCACGGGAAGGGTCTGTAATACAGAAGGAAAGGAATACTGATCACGGGAAGGGTCTGTAATACAGAAGGAAAGGAATACTGATCACGGGAAGGGTCTGTAATACAGAAGGAAAGGAATACTGATCACGGGAAGGGTCTGTAATACAGAAGGAAAGGAATACTGATCACGGGAAGGGTCTGTAATACAGAAGGAAAGGAATACTGATCACGGGAAGGGTCTGTAATACAGAAGGAAAGGAATACTGATCACGGGAAGGGTCTGTAATAAAGAAGGAAAGGAATACTGATCACGGGAAGGGTCTGTAATACAGAAGGAAAGGAGTACTGATCACGGAAAGGGTCTGTAATACAGAAGGAAAGGAATACTGATCACGGGAAGGGTCTGTAATACAGAAGGAAATGAATACTGATCACGGGAAGGGTCTGTAATACAGAAGGAAAGGAGTACTGATCACGGGAAGGGTCTGTAATACAGAAGGAAAGGAATACTGATCACGGGAAGGGTCTGTAATACAGAAGGAAAGGAATACTGATCACGGGAAGGGTCTGTAATACAGAAGGAAAGGAATACTGATCACGGGAAGGGTCTGTAATACAGAAGGAAAGGAATACTGATCACGGGAAGGGTCTGTAATACAGAAGGAAAGGAATAATAGCTACATTAATAAATACATACAAAAGCTGAACTATATAATACTATGAATAAAGGCAACAGGAATGAAATAGAGTAATTACAATAGCTAAAGTTGAGTATGATCTGCACTGGCAGGAGACAGTGTTAAATAGACTGTGATCTCTGATCTCCACTGGATGGAAACAGTGTTAAATAAACTGTGATCTCTGATCTGCACTGGCTGGAGACAGTAATAATTAGACTGTAATCTCTGATCTGCACTGGCAGGAGACAGTGTTAAATAGACTGTGATCTCTGTTCTGACAGGAGACAGTGTTAAATAGACTGTGATCTCTGATCTCCACTGGATGGAAACAGTGTTAAATAAACTGTGATCTCTGATCTGCACTGGCAGGAGACAGTGGTAAATAGACTGTGATCTCTGTTCTGACAGGAGACAGTGATAAATAGACTGTGATCTCTGATCTGGCAGGAGACAGTGTTAAATAGACTGTGATCTCTGATCTCCACTGGATGGAAACAGTGTTAAGTAAACTGTGATCTCTGATCTGCACTGGCTGGAGACAGTGGTAAATAGACTGTGATCTCTGATCTGGCAGGGTACAGTGATAAATAAGCTGTGATCTCTGATCTGATCTGGCAGGAGACAGTGATAAATAATCTGTGATCTCTGATCTGGCAGGGTACAGTGGTAAATAGACTGTGATCTCTGATCTCCACTGGCAGGAGACAGTGATAAATATATGTATAATATATATATAATGTATATACTGCATTCTATTCTATAATATTCTACTGTATCTTAGTCCATGCCGCTCTGTCATTGCTTGTCCATATATGTATATATTCTTAAATTCCATTCCTTACTAGTTTTGTGTGTATTAGGTATATGTTGTGAAATTGTTAAATATTACTTGTTAGATATTACTGCACTGTCGGAGCTAGAAGCACAAGCATTTCGCTACACCCGCTATAACATCTGCTAAAACACGTGTATGTGACAAATAACATTTGATTTGATTTGAAAAAAGGTATTTTCAATCTATATTTGCAAACATTTCTATAAACCTGTTTTCGCTTTTTCGTTATTGGGTATTGTGTGTAGATTGTTGAGGATTCAAAAAAAAAAAAATACATTTTAGAATAAGGCTGTAACGTAACAAAATGGGGAAAAAGTCAAGGGGTCTGAACACTTTTTGAATGCACTGTACATATGAAATGAGTAAAGCAGTCTGTAAACATTATTAAAGAGCATGCACTGAGCCTGGCTAGCCAGTGCAGAACCAGCTAGACGTTCTCAGCCAATCAGAGGTTGCATGATCAGCTCATGCACAGAGGGTGGGGCGAGTGGGCAGCTGCTGATTGGCTGAGACCGCGCTGATAGACATCACCTCAAGTAGGAGAGCCAAACATAAACAAATGGTCAAACAACAGAGTGAATGAAATAGTGTCCTGGAGCTCAGCAGGGGGAAATGGCTACACATGGATTCAGCTGTTTTACTATAATCTGTATACTGTGCGTGTATTAGGCTAATATACTTAAGCAATAACGACTGAGGGGGCCAATATAGCACGGCTAAGGACTGTTCTTAGGCACGATGCTGGATGTAGACAATCAGTATCCAGGAACCAAATGACCTGTTTTATAACGCAGAGGGCCCTAGATCTAGGCTCCCATCAGATATCCATACTATACATTCATTGCAGATCATCTGTCGTGTGCATACCAGCTGAGAGACTGAGGGACAAAATTCAATATCCTAAAAAATTGATGAATGCAGTCTGTACGCCTCATTTGAGACCTCTTCCCTCTCTCTGTCTCTCCCAGGAGAGCTGAAGGAGATTAAGCATGACATCTCCAGTTTACGCTACGAACTCCTGGAGGAGAGGAACCACAATATGGAGGAGTTGGCTGAGCTGATCCGGAGACTGGGAGAGAGGACACCTGCCAAACACAGGCACCACAGCCATATAAACTGAGTGTACAAAACATTTGAACTATTTCCATGACCTAGACCGACCAGGTGAATCCAGGTGAAAGCTATGATCCCTTATTGATGTCACTTGTTAAATCCACTTCAATCAGTGTAGATGAAGGGGAGGAGTCAGGTTAAAGAAGGATTTTTAAGCCTCAAGACAATTGAGACATGGATTGTGTATGTGTGCCATTCAGAGGGTGAATGGGCAAGACAAAATGTTTAAGTGCCTTTGAACGGGGTATGGTAGTAGGTTCCAGGCGCACCGGTTTGAGTCCAGAACTGCAACGCTGCTGGGATTTTCACGCTCAACAGTTTTCCATGTGTATCAAGAATGGTCCACCACCCAAAGGATATCCAGCCAACTTGACACAACTGTGGGAAGCATTGGAGTCAACATGGGCCAGCATCCCTGTGGAACGCTTTCGACACCTTGTAGAGTCCATGCCCCAACGAATTGAGGCTGTTCTGAGGGGGGGGGGTTCAACTCAATATTAGGAAGGTGTCCTTAATGTTTGGTATACTCAGTGTATACGAGATATACCCAATGCCCCAGTAGACTCCAGAAACAATTTTATCACCACTGTTCATTCAAGGCATTGGTTAAATTAATTGATTATTTTAGGTGACTAATCCACAAACATACCTAAAGCACCACCCAAATGGATTCATTTAAGACAATGTACAAATGATTATTTAATTGATGACTTGCAAAGATTCCAACTAATCCCAACAGCCCAAAATGCATGGGATTACTTTCTCACTGAATTCACAAAGGTACTGTACGTAATAAACATGCACCTTGGAGAACAGTGAAAGTTAAGGGACCTGCCCTGGGTTAGAGCTGACTCAATACATCTGTTCAGAGAAAGAGATACATCCTGGGCCCTGCCCTGGGTTAGAGCTGACTTAATACATCTGTTCAGAGAAAGAGATACATCCTGGGCTAAGTACCACAGATCCAACTGATTGGGAGTCCTATAGAACATGAAGCCAGTACCGTAGAACCACAGATCCAACTGATTGGGAGTCCGATAGAACATGAAGCCAGTACCGTAGAACCACAGATCCAACTGATTGGGAGTCCTATAGAACATGAAGCCAGTACCGTAGAACCACAGATCCAACTGATTGGGAGTCCTATAGAACATGAAGCCAGTACCGTAGAACCACAGATCCAACTGATTGGGAGTCCTATAGAACATGAAGCCAGTACCGTAGAACCACAGATCCAACTGATTGGGAGTCCTGTAGAACATGAAGCCAGTACCGTAGAACCACAGATCCAACTGATTGGGAGTCCTATAGAACATGAAGCCAGTACCGTAGAACCACAGATCCAACTGATTGGGAGTCCTGTAGAACATGAAGCCAGTACCGTAGAACCACAGATCCAACTGATTGGGAGTCCTATAGAACATGAAGCCAGTACCGTAGAACCACAGATCCAACTGATTGGGAGTCCTATAGAACATGAAGCCAGTACCGTAGAACCACAGATCCAACTGATTGGGAGTCCGATAGAACATGAAGCCAGTACCGTAGAACCACAGATCCAACTGATTGGGAGTCCTATAGAACATGAAGCCAGTACCGTAGAACCACAGATCCAACTGATTGGGAGTCCTATAGAACATGAAGCCAGTACCGTAGAACCACAGATCCAACTGATTGGGAGTCCTATAGAACATGAAGCCAGTACCGTAGAACCACAGATCCAACTGATTGGGAGTCCTATAGAACATGAAGCCAGTACCGTAGAACCACAGATCCAACTGATTGGGAGTCCTATAGAACATGAAGCCAGTACCGTAGAACCACAGATCCAACTGATTGGGAGTCCTATAGAACATGAAGCCAGTACCGTAGAACCACAGATCCAACTGATTGGGAGTCCTATAGAACATGAAGCCAGTACCGTAGAACCACAGATCCAACTGATTGGGAGTCCTATAGAACATGAAGCCAGTAAAATCAGCCATCTAGGCTGTAATGACCATTAGGCTGCGGGGCTTAGTATGTAAGGGACAGGTGGGGTGCCATGGTGATGAAGGTGCAAGAGGTGTGATTCAGGAAGGGATGTGATAGGGCCTTTTTCGGGTTGGGGCGGGACTTGTTAGGGGAGGGACAAAAGAAGAGACGTTATAATCACGGTAACTATGGTAACTTATATTATAATATTATAATCATGGTACTTTATGTTAATAACTATGGGAAGTGTAGCTCAGTTGGTAGAGCATGGCGTTTGCAACGCCAGGGTTGTGGGTTCGTTTCCCACGAGGGGCCAGTATGAAAATGTATGCACTCACTAACTGTAAGTCGCTCTGGATAAGAGCGTCTGCTAAATGACTCAAATGTAAAAATGTAAATGTAAGTATACTTGAAACTTGTATCTCATTATGGTAGATGGTGAAATAAGTATAGCCAGTTATAATTTTAATGGCTTAGCAGATCATAAGAAAAGACAATCAGTATTTACCTGCTAAAAGAGAATGAATATAATATCTATTGTTTACAGGAAACTCATTCAACAACTATATGAAGCTGTGTGGAAAAGGGACTGGGGGTGATGATCACTTCGATCTGAACGTGCAAACTGTCCAAACAGGCCCGCAAGGGAGGGGGATCCTTTTAAAAGTGCTATTGGACAATAAACTGATTTGGTTCATTAATCTATACGGTCCAAATAATGGTGATCCTCACTTCTTCTAAAATATTTATAACAATCCATTGAGCTCACAAGCAACAAACTATCCTATTATTATGGTGGGAGATTATAATACGGTTTTAAATATCTCAATGGACCGTAAAGAAACACACTACAAACTATCACCCTCATGCACTTAAGGAGATCACTACTATTATAGATGATTTTCAAGTACATATGTTGTAGAATTAAACACCTATATGCCTTAAAATGTTTATGGATTGAGAACCAGTTGAAGGGTTAATACAGAGCAGAGACATTTATGTGTTTTTCATAAACTCCCTGCAGATGGTCTGGGCATGTCAATGACACGTGATGGAGATACGACTCCTGGTGATGGCTGTGTGGAGATTGGAGTAACAATGGAACTAGTGTTATCATTTGTTTTGCTTATGACCTTATGACCTGACACACATGGCCACATGCACATAATCTCAAGGGCCAGGGAGGATGGTAAATGATAAATGCTTAAATGTATGTGGTTGAGAATGGGTTACGGGTGACATGTTTAAACCATGTTTAAGTATTAATTGATATGTTTTATAATGTGTTATGAAAGGATAAGGGTAAAACAGAATGAACATGATTGATACTTTGTACTTCAGATATATGTCTGGATAGTGAATATAGTCAATACAGAGTGTGATTGTTCTTTAATGTACGTATGTACATAATTTTTTGAGTCACGCCTCTAATAAGATACAGAGGCCCCATTTAGAGAAGCGCAAGTAGCCCCCCGTGAGTAGCCAACATGTGATACTGAAAATATGTTATTCATTCACATAGAGAGGAGTAACTATGTATGTTGACAATGCATTTGTGTCTGTATAAAAGGAGAGCTCCGGTTCAGGGCAAGCAGTTGCTCCATGGAGCAAGCTCGGCTTTGTTATGCAAATAATAAAAGTCTAATTTTTGGATTCACAAGCTCCAGTCTCTTGAGAGATATTTTGAGTTGACTACTTTTGAGTCAAATATTTCTACGACACTATCATGGACACAAACACACTACAAACTATCACCCTCATGCACTTAAGGAGACTACAAACTATCACCCTCATGCACTTAAGGAGATCACAGCTATCATGGACACAAACACACTACAAACTATCACCCTCATGCACTTAAGGAGATCACCACTATCATGGACACATTAGAATTAGTGGATATATGGAGGCTTAAAATGCCTGACCTAGTGGGATAAAAAGTACATGGAGGAGGCTTAATCAAGCTACCTGTCTTTACTTACTTGTGTCACTATAACTAATATATCTTGATTAGATAAGTATTCAACCCCCTGAGTCAAAACATTATAGAATCACCTTTGGCAGCTTTGCACACCTGGATTGTACAACGTTTGCCCATTATCCTTTTCAAAATTCTTCAAGCGCTGTCAAGTAGGTTGTTGATCATTGCTAGACAGCCATTATCAAGTCAAAACTCTAACTAGGCCACTCGGAAACATTCAATGTTGTCTTGGTAAGCAACTCCAGTGTCGATTTGGCCTGTTTTAGGTTATTGTCCTGTTGAAAGGTGAATTAATCTCCCAGTGTCTGTTGGAAAGCAGACTGAACCAGGTTTTCATCTAGCATGTTGCCTGTGCTTAGATCTATTCCGTTTATTTTTATCCTAAAAACTCCCTAGTCCTTGCCGATGACAAGCATATCCATAACATGATGCAGCCACCACTATGCTTGAAAATATGAAGAGTGGTACTCAGTGATGTGTTGTGTTGGATTTACCCCAAACATAGCACTTTGTATTCAGGACATGAAGTTTATTTATTTGCCACATTTTTACTTTAGTGCCTTATTGCAAACAGGATGCATATTTTTGAATAATTTTATTCTATACAGGCTTCAATCTTTTCACTCTGTCAATTAGGTTAGTATTGTGGAGTAACTACAATGCTGTTGATCCATCCTCAGTTTTCTCCTATCACAGCCATTAAACTCTGTAACTGTTTTAAAGTCACCATTGACCTCATGGTGAAATCCCTGAGTGGTTTCCTTCCTCTCTGGCAACTGAGTTAGGAAGAATGCCTGTATCTTTGTAGTAGACTGGGGCGTATTGATACACCATCAAAAGTGTAATTAAATCCTCTCTTTCATGTTGGCAAAACGGTCTATGGCTCTGTCATACAGTACACTTTTAGTTTTTGTTGTCATAGGCTACCTGGCTAAAATGGCGGCAGGTGGCTTAGTGGTTAAGAGTGTTGTGCCAGTAACCGAAAGGTTGCTGGTTCTAATCCCCCGAGCCAACTAGGTGAAAAATCTGTCGATGTGCCCTTGAGCAAGGCACTTAACCCTAATTGCTCCTGTAAGTCGCTCTGGATAAGAGCTTCTGCTAAATAACTAAAATGTAAAATGCTTGCTACTCTAACTTCCTGGCATAGGCAACAATGACAGACAAAATAAATTACTTTATCATTTAAAATGTTTTATTGGTCAAATATTTTGGGAAGCCTGGCTTCCCTTGGCAACTATGAATTTCACCCGCCTGATTCTGACCAGATATTATTCATTCTGACCAGACAGGTTTTTCACATGGACGATACATTGGAGATAATATACGACAATTACTTGAAACAATTTTATGAACTGATACACAAAACAACGCTTGATTCAACACTTAAAGTTTTTGAATTTAAACGATGATACAAAATTCTTGCCACCAACAGAATGTTATATATGTGGTGCATACAACAATCTCAGCTCTGCAGATTTTGCTGCAAAAAGACAGATTCACTAGAACATGTATTCTGGTATTGCCCCCATGTAGCTTTTTTAAGGTCACAGGTTCAGCAATGGCTGATAAATCTTAACATTCACTTAAAACTAAACCTACAAATAGCAGTGTTGGGCGATTTGGAAAGCCATAGTCTAACCCTAACCCTAACCCTAACCCTAACCCTTAAAACTAAACCTACATATAGCAGTGTTGGGCGATTTGGAAAGCCATAGTCAATCAATAAAAAATGTAATAATACTCTTAGCAAAAATATTACATTTTTATTTACAATTTGTAGATACTATGTGATTAGAAAGGTGTAAGACATGTAAGACATTACAGCATAGTTGAAACATAACAAACATGGAAATCAAGAGTAATTAACCTATTCACCTAATTGATTAATTGATCATTAATGATTAACCTAAATAATCCTAAATGACCGTGTCAAGAGCCAGCAGATATTTATACGTTTTAAATCATCACTTCTCAATAGCTCATCTATTACCGACAATTCCATCAATGCTAGGTATACACGGAACCAGAAGATCAACACCCCCCAAATCAGACATTTAACTTTAGAAAGATTAAACCAACTGATGCCTCTCCTCAATAAGATCAATATCAACAAAGGAGCAGGCCTAGATGGACTGGAACCCAACTGGATAAAGTGGTCTGCTAATGTTAGAATGTATCTACTAACCCTCAAACTAATGTTATAATGTATCCTCTAACACTCAAACTAATGTTATAATGTATCCTCTAACCCTCAAACTAATGTTATAATGTATCCACTAACCCTGAAACTAATGTTGTAATGTATCTACTAACCCTCAAACTAATGTTATAATGTATCCTCTAACCCTCAAACTAATGTTATAATGTATCCACTAACCCTCAAACTAATGTTGTAATGTATCTACTAACCCTCAAACTAATGTTATAATGTATCCACTAACCCTCAAACTAATGTTATAATGTATCCTCTAACCCTCAAACTAATGTTATAATGTATCCTCTAACCCTCAAACTAATGTTATAATGTATCCACTAACCCTCAAACTAATGTTATAATGTATCCTCTAACCCTCAAACTAATGTTATAATGTATCCACTAACCCTCAAACTAATGTTATAATGTATCCTCTAACACTCAAACTAATGTTATAATGTATCCACTAACCCTCAAACTAATGTTATAATGTATCCACTAACCCTCAAACTAATGTTATAATGTATCCTCTAACCCTCAAACTAATGTTATAATGTATCTACTAACCCTCAAACTAATGTTATAATGTATCCTCTAACCCTCAAACTAATGTTATAATGTATCCTCTAACCCTCAAACTAATGTTATAATGTATCCTCTAACCCTCAAACTAATGTTATAATGTATCCACTAACCCTCAAACTAATGTTATAATGTATCCTCTAACCCTCAAACTAATGTTATAATGTATCCACTAACCCTCAAACTAATGTTATAATGTATCCTCTAACCCTCAAACTAATGTTATAATGTATCCACTAACCCTCAAACTAATGTTATAATGTATCCACTAACCCTCAAACTAATGTTATAATGTATCCACTAACCCTCAAACTAATGTTATAATGTATCCACTAACCCTCAAACTAATGTTATAATGTATCCTCTAACCCTCAAACTAATGTTATAATGTATCCTCTAACCCTCAAACTAATGTTATAATGTATCCACTAACCCTCAAACTAATGTTATAATGTATCCTCTAACCCTCAAACTAATGTTATAATGTATCCTCTAACCCTCAAACTAATGTTATAATGTATCCTCTAACCCTCAAACTAATGTTATAATGTATCCTCTAACACTCAAACTAATGTTATAATGTATCCACTAACCCTCAAACTAATGTTATAATGTATCCTCTAACACTCAAACTAATGTTATAATGTATCCTCTAACCCTCAAACTAATGTTATAATGTATCCACTAACCCTCAAACTAATGTTATAATGTATCTACTAACCCTCAAACTAATGTTATAATGTATCCACTAACCCTCAAACTAATGTTATAATGTATCCTCTAACCCTCAAACTAATGTTATAATGTATCCTCTAACCCTCAAACTAATGTTATAATGTATCCTCTAACCCTCAAACTAATGTTATAATGTATCTACTAACCCTCAAACTAATGTTATAATGTATCCACTAACCCTCAAACTAATGTTATAATGTATCCACTAACCCTCAAACTAATGTTATAATGTATCCTCTAACCCTCAAACTAATGTTATAATGTATCCACTAACCCTCAAACTCAACTCTGGATCAGGGACTGATTTAGACCTGGCACTCCAGGTGGGTGCAATTAATGATCAGGTACAACAGAAAACCAGCAGGCTCCGTACCTCGTAGGGTAAGATCTATTCAACATGTCTTTAACGACCAGTGAAATTCCTTTTGAATGGAAATGTGCTGGAGTGACCCCTCTATGGAGCAATTTCAGTGCTAACAGAAATTGTATTTGGATTTTATAAATTAGAATTTGTATTAGATATTGAATTTAATAGTTTTTAATGTTTAATGCACAAATTAAATCATTTAATTCATAAATTAAACTTGTATTTCATGATTTGAAACTGAATTGAATGAATATTGCGTTCATTTTTAAAATTACATTCAAATTCAATATTTATACATTCTGGTTCAATATGGTAGATATCACATCAAATCAAATTGTATTTGTAACATGCTCCGAATACAACTGGTGTAGACCTTACCGTGAAATGCTTACTTACAAGCCCTTAACCAACAATGCAGTTCAAGAAATAGAGTTAATGAAAATAGTCTGGGTGGCCTTTTGATTAATTGTTCAGCAGTCTTATGGCTTGGGGGTAGAAGCTGTTAAGGATTCTTTTGGACCTAGACTTGGCGCTCCGTTACCGCTTTCCGTGCGGTAGAGAACAGTGTATGACTTGGGTGATTGGAGTCTTTCGCCATTTTTAGGGCCTTCCTCTGACACCGGCTAGTATATAGGTCCTGGATGGCAGGAAGCTTGGCCCCAGTGATGTACTGGGCCGTATGCACTACCCTCTGTAGCGCCTTATGGTCGGATGCCGAGCAGTTGCCATACCAGGCGGTGATGCAACCGGTCAGGATGCTCTCGATGGTGCAGCTGTTTGTCTTTTCGAGGATCTGGGGACCCATGCCAAATCTTTTCAGTCTCCTGAGGGGGAAAAGGTGTTGTCGTGCCCTCTTCACGACTGTCTTGGTGTGTTTGGACCATGATAGTTTGTTGGTGATGTGGACACCAAGGAAATTGAAGCTCTCAACCTGCTCCACCAATGCCCCGTCAATGAGAATGGGGGCGTGCTCGGTCCTCCTTTTCCTGTAGTCCACGATCACCTCCTTTGTCTTGCTCACGTTGAGGGAGAGGTTGTTGTCCTGGCACCACACGGCCAGGTCTCTGACCTCCTCCCTATAGGCTTTCTCATCGTTGTCGGTGATCAGGCCTACCAATGTTATGTCGTCAGCAAACTTAATGATGGTGTTGGAGGCGTGCTTGACCACGCAGTCATGGGTGAACAGGGAGTACAGGAGGGGACTAAGCACGCACCCCTGAGGGGCCCCCGTGTTGAGGATCAGTGTGGCAGATGTGTTGTTACCTACCCTTACCACCTGGGGGCGGCCCGTCAGGAAGTCCAGGATCCAGTTGCAGAGGGAGGTGTTTAGTCCCAGGGTCCTTAGCTTAGTGATGAGCTTTGTGGGCACTATGGTGTTGATCGCTGAGCTGTAGTCAATGAACAGCATTCTCACATGCTCTGAGTACACGTCCTGGTAACCCGTCTGGCCCTGCGGCCTTGTGAATGTTGACCTGTTTAAAGGTCTTGCTCAAATCGGCTACGGAGAGCGTGATCACACAGTTGTCCGGAACAGCTGGTGCTCTCATGCATGCTTCAGTGTTGCTTGCCTCGAAACGAGCATAAAAGGCATTTAGCTCGTCTGGTAGGCTCGCGTCACTGGGCAGCTCGCGGCTGGGTTTCCCTTTGTAGTCCGTAATAGATTGCAAGCACTGCCACATCTGACGAGCATCCGACGAGAGTCAGAGCCGGTGTAGTAGGCCTGTTTGATGGTTCGTCGGAGTGCATAGCGAGATTTCTTATAAGCGTCCGGATTAGTGTCCCGCTCCTAGAAAGCAGCAGCTCTAGCCTTTAGCTCGGTGCGGATGTTGCCTGTAATCCATGGCTTCTGGTTGGGATATGTACGTACGGTCTGACCATCGACGCCGTCGATGGACTTATTGATGAAGCCAGTGACTGAGGTGGTGGACTCCTCAATGCCATTGGATGAATCCCAGAACATATTCATGTCTGTGCTAGCAAAACAGTCCTGTAGCATAGCATCCGCGTCATCTGACCACTTCCGTATTGAGCGAGTCACTGGTGCTTTCTGCTTTAGCTTTTTGCTTGTAAGCAAGAATCAGGAGGATAGAGTTATGGTCAGATTTGCCAAATGGAGGGCGAGGGAGAGCTTTGTATGCGTCTCTGTGTGTGGAGTAAAGGTGGTCTAGAGTTTATGTTCCTCTGGTTGCACATTTAACATGCTGGTAGAAATTAGGTAGAACGGATTTAAGTTTCCCTGCATTAAAGTCCCCGGCCACTAGGAGCGCTGCCTCTGGATGAGCGTTTTCCTGTTTGCTTATGGCCTGATACAGCTCGTTGAGTGTGGTCTTAGTGCCAGCATCGGATTGTGGTGGTAAATAGACAGCTACGAAAAATCTAGATGAAAACTCTCTTGGTAAATAGTATGGTCTACAGCTTATAATGAGGTACTCTACCTCAGGCGAGCAATACCTTGAGACTTCCTTAATATTAGACATCGCGCACCAGCTGTTATTGACAAATAGACACACACCCCCACCCCTCGTCTTACCAGAACTAGCTGTTCTGTCCTGCCGATGTGATGAAAACCCAGCCAGCTCTATATTATCCGTGTCGTCGTTCTGCCACGACTCGGTGAAACATAAGACATTACAGTTTTTAATGTCCCGTTGGTAAGATAGTCTCGAAAGGAGATCATCCATTTTATTCTCCAGTGATCTCACGTTGGCCAATAGAACGGTAGAGGCGGGTTACCCACTCACCGACAAATTCTCACAAGGTCTAATCTTAGTTTCATATATTCAACTTCTCAATTCAGATTCAGTTTTCAAATTCAGAGGAGAACAGATAGAATCAAACTCTGGTAAACAGATACTTCTGGCAGTTTCTGAAGCTGAATTTATTTTTTGTTCCTATGAATTTGGCTCTAGCGTTAGAAACGCTTTGGCTATCAACTATTATGGGCTAAGGCTAAGACTTTCTGGAACATGGATGTGCCTTCTGTTCCCCTCTATGATGGTCACAGGCCGTGTTAGAAGGGGCCTTCTGTTCCCCTCTATGATGATCACAGGCCGCGTTAGAAGGGGCCTTCTGTTCCGCTCTATGATTTACATTTACATTTAAGTCATTTAGCAGACGCTCTTATCCAGAGCGACGTACAAATTGGTGCATTCACCCTATATTTTTTTTTTTGGGGGGGGGGGGGGGGGGGGGGGGGGGGGTAGAAGGATTACTTCATCCTATCCCAGGTATTCCTTAAAGAGGTGGGGTTTCAAATGTCTCCGGAAGGTGGTGAGTGACTCCGCTGTCCTGGCGTCGTGAGGGAGCTTGTTCCACCATTGGGGTGCCAGAGCAGCGAACAGTTTTGACTGGGCTGAGCGGGAACTATGCTTCCGCAGAGGAAGGGGAGCCAGCAGGCCAGAGGTGGATGAACGCAATGCCCTCGTTTGGGTGTAGGGACTGATCAGAGCCCGAAGGTACGGAGGTGCCGTTCCCCTCACTGCTCCATAGGCAAGCACCATGGTCTTGTAACGGATGCAAGCTTCAACTGGAAGCCAGTGGAGTGTGCAGAGGAGGGGGGTGACGTGAGAGAACTTGGGAAGGTTGAACACCAGACGGGCTGCGGCATTCTGGATGAGTTGTAGGGGTTTAATGGCACAGGCAGGGAGCCCAGCCAACAGCGAGTTGCAGTAATCCAGACGGGAGATGACAAGTGCCTGGATTAGGACCTGTGCCGCTTCCTGTGTAAGGCAGGGTCGTACTCTCCGAATGTTGTAGAGCATGAACCTGCAGGATCGGGTCACCGCCTTGATGTTAGCGGAGAACGACAGGGTGTTGTCCAGGGTCACGCCAAGGCTCTTCGCACTCTGGGAGGAGGACACAACGGAGTTGTCAACCGTGATGGCGAGATCATGGAACGGGCAGTCCTTCCCCGGGAGGAAGAGCAGCTCCGTCTTGCCAGGGTTCAGCTTGAGGTGGTGATCCGTCATCCATACTGATATGTCGGCCAGACATGCAGAGATGCGATTCGCCACCTGGTTATCAGAAGGGGGAAAGGAGAAGATTAGTTGTGTATCGTCAGCGTAGCAATGATAGGAGAGGCCATGTGAGGATATGACAGAGCCAAGTGACTTGGTGTATAGGGAGAAAAGGAGAGGGCCTAGAACTGAGCCCTGGGGGACACCAGTGGTGAGAGCACGTGGTGCGGAGACAGCTTCTCGCCACGCCACTTGGTAGGAGCGACCGGTCAGGTAGGACGCAATCCAGGAGTGAGCCGCGCCGGAGATGCCCAGCTCGGAGAGGGTGGAGAGGAGGATCTGATGGTTCACAGTATCAAAGGCAGCAGACAGGTCTAGAAGGACAAGAGCAGAGGAGAGAGAGTTAGCTTTAGCAGTGCGGAGAGCCTCCGTGACACAGAGAAGAGCATTCTCAGTTGAATGACCAGTCCTGAAACCTGACTGGTTTGGATCGAGAAGGTCATTCTGAGAGAGATAGCAAGAGAGTTGGCTAAAGACGGCACGCTCAATAGTTTTGGAAAGAAAAGAAAGAAGGGATACTGGTCTGTAGTTGTTGACATCAGTGGGATCGAGTGTTGGTTTTTTGAGAAGGGGTTCAACTCTCGCTCTCTTGAAGACGGAAGGGACATGGCCAGCGGTCAAGGATGAGTTGATCAGCGAGGTGAGGTAGGGGAGAAGGTCACCGGAGATGGTCTGGAGAAGAGAGGAGGGGATGGGGTCAAGCGGGCAGGTTGTTGGGCGGCCTGCAGTCACTAGTCGCAAGATTTTATCTGGAGAGAGAGGGGAGAAAGAAGTCAAAGCATAGGGTAGGGCAGTGTGAGCAGGACCAGCAGTGTCATTAGACTTAACAAACGAGGATCGGATGTCGTCAACCTTCTTTTCAAAGTGGTTGACGAAGTCATCCACAGAGAGGGAGGAGGGGGGCCTTCTGTTCCGCTCTATGACATCACAGGCCGCGTTAGAAGGGAGTGTCACAACAAAAGGATTTGGCCCCCCATAAGAACATAGCTGAATAGCTCTGTCAAAGCCCTTCTAAGGATAGCCTTTCCACTCCCTATTTAATCTTGTTCTTGTGACTGACTGGGTTCGAACCAGTCCTCCTCCATGTTCTCCTCCATGTCACAAGCGCACTTAGCTAAAGCCCATAGGGATGAGTTCTGGAAGCTAACACAAGTCTTCAAGTCTCCAGCAGGGTTCATCGAACCACCTGGGTAACATTTCACCCCCCCTTTGAACTCCTACTCAGAGATTTCACGGCACCAATATAAACTGACTGGGTTCAACATCAGGCCTCCTGCTGTGGCAAACAGAAGCAGAAGGATCCCATTTAATGAGAGGTGGTTTGGTGATCCATCCATGTGATGAGTAGCCTCTGATTACTGCGTGTAGCGAACCATTCCTGTCAGCTGGCGGGATCAGGCTGCTTGCGAGGCTGTGCGATGAGCAACCTTGGCTGAGACATGAAGACGTGTTAGTTTGACTGATGGGCCTCCTGTGAACCAGATGGGCCTCCTGTGAACCAGATGGGCCTCCTGTGAACCAGACAAAGCAACTTTTCAGGTCTCAGACAAGTTACTCATCACACGAGCTGTGTTACCTCCCCTTTGACCTCCTCCTTGAAGAGACCCCATCCAAGTCACAGGACCAATGCCTAGGCTTTAGCTCAACAGGCTAACATAGTCTTAACCCATTCAGTCACATGTTAACCTTACAATGACGACCCTTGCCATAGACTTGAAACCAGGGGCAGAATGGGACCAAAAATCGGCCCAGGCATTTCTAACACACCGGACCATTTTCTTCCTCCAGGCCCATTATTTTCCTTGAGGCCCCTATTATTGGCCAGATAATTATAATTTTGCACACAAAAAAACAAGTTAGACAGGCCCAATGGGCTAAAAATGGACCAGCCCATCTGGCATTTGCACGAAATGCCAGATGGCCAGTCCGCCCCTGCTTTAAACCATAGTATGTCTAACACAAAGAAACACATGTCAAACTAACACGTCTTCAGGTCTCAGGCAAGGTTCTCATCCCATAAGCATGGATCACCAAACCATGTAATTAACCTTGCTGGATCTTGAAGACTTGTATTAGTGTAGCAGGTGGGGATCTGTGAAACTCACTCCTCAGCCTGAAGTGTGCAAGTGAAGAAAGCCTTTTAATAGGACGATGGGTTGGAATGTTTCAGGAGGGCAATCGTGTGTTTTCCAGGCAGAAGTCCTGAGTTCGAGTCTTCATATGAGCTCAATCAGGGGGAAGCGGTACTCGCTAAGCAGCCAGCGTGACGTCCTTTACAATGGTGCCACTGGACTTGTATCTACAGTTGCTGCGCTGGTTCAACCACTGGTTTCACTGGAGAGTGAGTTTAAGGGGGTGAATGTAGCAGATGGGGTTCTAAAACTCACTCAGCCTGAAGTGTTGCTCCTTGAAGGCCTTTTTCAATAGTGCGGTTGGTTGGAACACTTCAGGAGAGCGAGGCAGAAGTCCCGGGTTTGTGTCTCGGTATGAGCTGAATCAGGGGGAAGCAGTACTCGTTAAGCAAGCAGCGTGTTTTCCTTTACATTAATTTCCTGAACTTATCCCTATAGGCTTTCGCTAAGTGGGCTAACACAGTCTTTGTTCGAACCCAGTCAGTCACAAAGCAAATTAATGACGGGTCATTTCAACTATATTCTTATTGGGGGGCCCAAAACAAATGTTACACTCCTAACAGCCAGTGATCATCATAGAGGGAACAGAAGGCACGTCCATGTTCTAGAGACAGAGAGGGAACAGAAGGCACGTCCATGTTCTAGAGACATAGAGGGAACAGAAGGCACGTCCATGTTCTAGAGACAGAGAGGGAACAGAAGGCACATCCATGTTCTAGAGACATAGAGGGAACAGAAGGCACGTCCATGTTCTAGAGACAGAGAGGGAACAGAAGGCACGTCCATGTTCTAGAGACAGAGAGGGAACAGAAGGCACATCCATGTTCTAGAGACATAGAGGGAACAGAAGGCACGTCCATGTTCTAGAGACAGAGAGGGAACAGAAGGCACGTCCATGTTCTAGAGACAGAGAGGGAACAGAAGGCACGTCCATGTTCTAGAGACAGAGAGGGAACAGAAGGCACGTCCATGTTCTAGAGACAGAGAGGGAACAGAAGGCACGTCCATGTTCTAGAGACAGAGAGGGAACAGAAGGCACGTCCATGTTCTAGAGACATAGAGGGAACAGAAGGCACGTCCATGTTCTAGAGACAGAGAGGGAACAGAAGGCACGTCCATGTTCTAGAGACAGAGAGGGAACAGAAGGCACGTCCATGTTCTAGAGACAGAGAGGGAACAGAAGGCACATCCATGTTCTAGAGACGGAGAGGGAACAGAAGGCACGTCCATGTTCTAGAGTGGTAGAGGGAACAGAAGGCACGTCCATGTTCTAGAGACAGAGAGGGAACAGAAGGCACATCCATGTTCTAGAGTGGTAGAGGGAACAGAAGGCACGTCCATGTTCTAGAGACAGAGAGGGAACAGAAGGCACATCCATGTTCTAGAGTGGTAGAGGGAACAGAAGGCACGTCCATGTTCTAGAGACAGAGAGGGAACAGAAGGCACATCCATGTTCTAGAGACAGAGAGGGAACAGAAGGCACATCCATGTTCTAGAGTGGTAGAGGGAACAGAAGGCACGTCCATGTTCTAGAGTGGTAGAGGGAACAGAAGGCACATCCATGTTCTAGAGTGGTAGAGGGAACAGAAGGCACGTCCATGTTCTAGAGACAGAGAGGGAACAGAAGGCACGTCCATGTTCTAGAGACAGAGAGGGAACAGAAGGCACGTCCATGTTCTAGAGACAGAGAGGGAACAGAAGGCACGTCCATGTTCTAGAGACAGAGAGGGAACAGAAGGCACGTCCATGTTCTAGAGACAGAGAGGGAACAGAAGGCACGTCCATGTTCTAGAGACAGAGAGGGAACAGAAGGCACATCCATGTTCTAGAGACAGAGAGGGAACAGAAGGCACGTCCATGTTCTAGAGAGTCGTAGCTTTCAGGAATAGCTCTTCGCCAAATGAATTTGAAGAAAAATAAATTCAACATGCCACCTTCGCTTCAGAAACCGCCAGACGTTTCTGTTGACCACAGTGAGTGTTTGATTCTATCTGTTCTAGTGACGGGTCATTCGCGAACAAACTGCTCTTTTTTAACAGATATTTTTGGTGAACGTCGGGAGCCGAATCTCATCGGTGAAAGAGCCGTTCATTTGGCTCCCTGATTTGCATACTGCTACAACTGCTTTGAGCTCAAAACAATGTTTTTCTGCAGATAAATTACAAAATAATTCTCTGAAGTGGGTGAATCATCTCTGCAGAAATGCGTCAATCTGGTCCAAGCTGATGTTTTCAGTGCTGATTTTTTTGTAGGCCATTTTATAATTTGTCCAGGTAAACATTTATTTCAACGTGCATTTCACGATTTGCCATAATGGCAGCATACCTTTTGGGCTTTATATTGGAGATTTGACGTTTTTTTTATGGTTATAGGTCGATTTTTAAGCATTTTGAACGAAGAGCCAAATGAACTGGCTCACCGAAAATACTCGGAAAGCACATCACTAATCTGTTCTCATTTCCTGGCTGGCAAAGTACCAGGATGTTGTCTCTGGTTTTGAATCTGAATTTAGAGAACTGAATTTGAAAACTGAATCTGAATGCATCTTAGAAGTTTAATTAATTAAACTTTGATGAACTTGAAATGATAGTCTGTAAACTTGATATACAGACAATGAATGCAATATCTACCATATTGAAACTGAATATATAAATACTGAACTTGAATATTCAATTAAATTGAAATTGAATTTTAAAACTGACTGCAGTATTCATTCAACTCAGTTGCAAATCATGAAATACAAATTCAATTTTTGAATTCAAAGTTTAAATTAGTGAATTTTTTTCTCCCAATTCAATATCCTAATACACATTACACAAATTATAGAATTCAAAATACAATTTCTGTTGGCACTGAAATCGCTCCATTCCTCTCTTCATAAAGGTGGAAACTTCTTAGACCCAAATAACTAGATGTATATCAGTAATCTGTTCAATAGCGAAAATCTTTGAGAAATTATTACATTCTCAAATGTATCAGTACCTAGATACAATGTCACCCTTTTAATCTGGCTTTAGACCCAACCATTCTACATCTACAGCATTAGTGAAACTTACTAATGATATCAATTCTTGATCTTACCAAGGCAAACTAACTCCTGACGTCTTTATTTATTTATCAAAAGCAATTTATTTAGTTGATCATTCTATCTTACCAGGAAAACTTAAAAACATTGGTTTCACTAACAGATCACTAAACTGGTTCCATGCATATTTTAACAATAAAAAACAATGTGTCTTCATAGAAGGACACAAATCACAACTTCTTGGACTCAGCATTGACCCCCCATCTTTTCTCTATTTTCAGAAATCAAATTTGCCTCTAATTTGTCAGAATACACTTGTACATGGATGATACAGGGCTCTATACATCAGGTTCAAATATTTTGCAGATACGAGCAACTCTCCAAGATGGTTTTAACACTTTACAAAAATTTTTATAGCAAATAATGTGGTTTTAAATCGAACAAAGTCCTGTATCAGGCCTCCCGTGTGGCGCAGCAGTCTAAGGCACTGTATCGCAGTGTTTCAGCGTCACTACAGCCTGTGGTTCGATCCCAGGCTGTGTCACAACCCATAGGGCGGCGCACAATTGGCCCAGCGTTGTCCGGGTTAGCGGAGGGTTTGGCCAGGGGGGGCTTTACTTGGCTCATCGCGCTCTAGCGACTCCTTGTGACGGGCCGGGCACCTGCAAGCTGACCTCGGTCGTCAGTTGAACGGTGTTTCCACCGAAACATTGTTGCAGCTGGCTTCCGGGTTAAGCGAGTGGGTGTTAAGAAGTGCGGCTTGGCGGGTCATGTTTCGGAGGACGCACGACTCAACCTTCGCCTCTCCCGAGCCCGTTGGGGAGTTACAGTGATGAGACAAGATCGTAATTGGATCGCAATTGGATATCACGAAATTGGGGAGAAAAAGGGAGTAAAAATATAATTACAATTTCAATAAAAAAATTATACTATATCACAGCTGGCAATTCCAAAATTCATGCAAGTGATGGAACAATGCTTAAAAGTGTGATTGTTTGAAATATCTGGGTTTGAGGATAGATAATGAATTTTCTGTTGGAAAGCATATTGATTATATTAGAAAAACAATGAACTGCACTGAACAACAATATAAACGCAACATGCAACAATTTCAGTTACAGTTTATATAAGTATAAAGTTTGCTGCTTCAGTGTTTTTAGATATTTTTGTCAGATGTTACTATGGTATACTGAAGTATAATTACAAGCATTCCATAAGTGTCAAAGGCTTTTATTGACAATTACATTAAGTTTATGCAAAGAGTTAATATTTGCAGTGTTGACCCTTCTTTTTCAAGACCTCTGCAATTCGCCCTGGCATGCTGTCAATTAACTTCTGGGCCAAATCCTGACTGATGGCAGCCCATTCTTGCAAAATCAATGCTTGGAGTTTGTCAGAATTTGTTGGTTTTTGTTTGTCCACCCGCCTCTTGAGGATTGACCACAAGTTCTCAATGGGATTAAGGTCTGGGGAGTTTCCTGGCCATGGACCCAAAATGTCGATGTTTTGTTCCCCGAGCCACTTAGTTATCACTTTTGCCTTATGGCAAGGTGCTCCATCATGCTGGAAAAGGCATTGTTCGTCACCAAACTGTTCTCGGATGGTTGGGAGAAGTTGCTCTCGGAGGATGTGTTGGTACCATTCTTTATTCATGGCTATTATATATATATATATATATATATATATATATATATATATATATATATATATATATATGTATATTATATATACATTGTGAGTGAGCCCACTCCCTTGGCTGAGAAGCAACCCCACACATGAATGGTCTCAGGATGCTTTACTGTTGGCATGACACAGGACTGATGGTAGCGCTCACCTTCTCCGGACAAGCTTTTTTCTGGATGCCCCAAACAATCGGAAAGGGGATTCATCAGAGAAAATGACTTTACCCCAGTCCTCAGCAGTCCAATCCCTGTACCTTTTGCAGAATATCAGTCTGTCCCTGATGTTTTTCCTGGAGAGAAGTGGCTTCCTCGCTGCCCTTCTTGACACCAGGCCATCCTCCAAAAGTCTTCGCCTCACTGTGCGTGCAGATGCACTCTCACCTGCCTGCTGCCATTCCTGAGCATGCTCTGCACTGGTGGTGCCCCGATCCCGCAGCTGAATCAACTTTAGGAGACGGTCCTGGTGCTTGCTGGACTTTCTTGGGCGCCCTGAAGCCTTCTTCACAACAATTGAACCTCTCTCCTTGAAGTTCTTGATGATCCGATAAATTGTTGATTTAGGTGCAATCTTACTAGCAGCAATATCCTTGCCTGTGAAGCCCTTTTTGTGCAAAGCAATGATGATGGCACGTGTTTCCTTGCAGGTAACCATGGTTAACAGAGGAAGAACAACGATTTTAAGCACCACCCTCCTTTTAAAGCTTACAGTCTGTTATTCTAACTCAATCAGCATGACAGAGTGATCTCCAGCCTTGTCCTCGTCAACACTCTCACCTGTGTTAACGAGAGAATCACTGACATGATGTCAGCTGGTCCTTTTGTGGCAGGGCTGAAATGCAGTGGAAATGTTTTTTGGGGGATTGAGTTCATTTTCATGGCAAAGAGGGACTTTGCAATGAATTCCAATTCATCTGATCACTCTTCATAGCATTCTGTAGTATATGCAAATTGCCATCATAAAAACTGAGGCAGCAGACTTTGTGAAAATTAATATTTGTGTCATTCTCAAAACCTTTGACCACGACTGTACTGTTACTATTCACAGACATAGTGTTATTATACACAGACATAGTGTTATTATACACAGACATAGTGTTATTATACACAGACATAGTGTTATTATACATAGACATAGTGTTATTATACACAGACATAGTGTTATTATACACAGACATAGTGTTATTATACACAGACATAGTGTTATTATACACAGACATAGTGTTATTATACACAGACATAGTGTTATTATACACAGACATAGTGTTATTATACACAGACATATGTAAATATACTAGAACATCTTCAGTCTGCCAACAGCTGGGATGAGGAGGACTAGGTCATCCTTAGTTGTTGCTAATAATCATTGCCAGTCGTTATTTCCAACACCAGTTGTCCTTAGCGAACGGCAGCAGTAGTGTCCAACAAACACCAACAACAAACACTGACGTCATTGCTGAAATAGAGAAAATAATAAACCTTTAAATTAAATGGAATTGTCTCGACGTTTGTTTTATTATCATATAGTTTAATTGTCTGTACCTCTTCAAAATAAAACCGTCTACATTGGCCACATGGTGGCACTGCTGTGACTGTTGTTGATATCAACCTCACTTTTGTCAGCTCATCCGTTAGTCCTGAACAGTGGAAACTGAATCTGAATCATGGCAGTTCCGTCAAAGTTAATTCACTTCCAGGGAAAATAAACGTCAGACATGCTGAAAACGTTAACGCCATTTACCTCCCTGAAACATGTCTCAGGGATGGCATATTTCACTCCTTCCCACCTTTCCTTTTTACCTCACACACTTGCTTTTTCTCTAACGCCTGTTATTACATCATCAAAAACAGATAGAAGACAAAGTAATTATAATAGAACTTTATTAAGTCCATCTACAGTCTTTCATTTATCTTCTGCCCCAGATATACTGTTCTGTTCCCACAGCCCATTATGCTTTGCTGCAACACCAGTCTCACAGATCACCCTGACCTCTCAGGTGGTTAACGGCTCACCCCCTACTCCCCCTCCACACAGACACACAGACACACAGACACACACACACACACACACACACACACACACACACACACACAGACACACACACACACACGCACACACACACACACACACACACACACACACACACACACACACACACACACACACACACACACACACACACACACACAGAGACACACAGACTCACACACACACACACACACACACACACACACACACACACACACACACACACACACACACACACACACACAGTCTTGTACAGCTAACCTTGTGGGGACACACAATTCAGTCCCATTCAAATCCTATTTTCCCTAACCCCTAACCCTAACCCTAACCCTAACCCTAACCCTAACCCCTAACCCCTAACCCCTAACCCCTAACCCCTAACCCTACCCCTAACCCCTAACCCCTAACCCTAACCCTAACCCTAACCCTAACCCTAGCTCCTAGCTCCTAACCCTAACCCTAAATCTAACCCTAGCTCCTAGCTCCTAGCTCCTAGCTCCTAACCTTAACCCTAAACCTAACCCTAGCTCCTAACCCTAACCCTAACACTAATTATAACCTTAACCCTAAACCCCCTAGAAATAGCATTTGATCTCGTGGGGACTAACAAAATCTCCCCATTTGGTCAAATTTGTGTTTGTTTGAATACAGTAGAACGTAGTAGAACACAATAGAATACAGTAGAACACAATAGAACACAATAGAATACAGTATAACACAGTAGAATACAGTAGAATACAGTAGAATACAATAGAACAGAATACTATATCACATAGGGAAATGTGCAACAAAGGGATGAGGTCATCATGAAATCATGTGATCAAATCAAATCAAATCAAATTGTATTTGTCACATGCGCCGAATACAACAGGTGTAGACCTTACCGTGAAATGCTTACTTACAAGCTCTTAACCAACAATGCCGTTTTAAGAAAGAATACCACAATTTTTTTTTTTAAAGAAATCACACAAAAAAATACAATATAAAATAATACGAAAAATGCAAATAGTCCGGGTAGCCATTTGATTAGATGTTCAGGAGTCTTATGGCTTGGGGGTAGAAGCTGTTTAGAAGCCTCTTGGACCTAAACTTGGCGTTCCGGTACCGCTTGCAGTGCGGTAGCAGAGAGAACAGTCTATGACTATGGTGGCTGGAGTCTTTAACAATCTTTAGGGCCTTCCTCTGACACCGCCTGGTATAGAGGTCCTGGAAGCTTGGCCCCAGTGATGTACTGGGCCGTACGCACTACCCTCTGTAGTGCCTTGCGGTCGGAGGCTGAGCAGGCCATACCAGGCAGTGATGCAACCAGTCAGGATGCTCTCGATGGTGCAGCTGTAGAACCTTTTGAGGATCTGGAGACCCATGCCAAATCTTTTCAGTCTCCTGAGGGGGAATAGGTTTTGTCGTTCCCTCTTCACGACTGTCTTGGTGTGTTTGGACCATGATAGTTCGTTGGTGATGTGGACACCAAGGAACTTGAAACTCTCAACCTGCTCCACTACAGCCCCGTCGATGAGAATGGGGGCGTGCTCGGTCCTCTTCTTTTTCCTGTAGTCCACAATCATCTTCTTTGTCTTGATCATGAGGGAGAGGTTGTTATCCTGGCACCACACGGCCACGTCTCTGACCTCCTCCCTATAGGCTGTATCATCGTTTTTGGTGATCAGGCCTACCACTGTTGTGTCATCGGCAAACTTAATGATGGTGTTGGAGTCGTGCCTGGCCAGCAGTCATTAGTGAACAGGGAGTACAGGAGGGGACTGAGCACGCACCCCTGAGGGGCCCCCGTGTTGAGGATCAGCGTGGCAGATGTGTTGTTACCTACCCTCACCACCTGGGGGCGGCCCGTCAGGAAGTCCAGGATCCAGTTGCAGAGGGAGGTGTTTAGTCCCAGGGTCCTGAGCTTAGTGATGAGCTTTGAGGGCACTATGGTGTTGAACACTGAGCTGTAGTCAATTAATAGCATTCTCACAAAGGTGTTCCTTTTGTCCAGGTGTGAAAGGGCAGTGTGGAGTGCAATAGAGATTGCATTATCTGTGGATCTGTTGTGGCGGTATGCAAATTATATTGGGTGTAGGCTTTCTGAGATAATGGTTTGACCTTTAGATGTCCTTTTGGTTCTAAAGATGATTCATAAATAAAGCATCATTACTGGATCAACCATAATAAGCACAAATAGACCAATATCTAATTTCTCTAATGTATTTTGTCTTCTATTTTAAAAGGAAGAACACACTTCCGCATATTTATACAAACTCCCACAGACTCCCACAGCGAGCTCCAGTGATATTTATAGACTTCCTGATTACACTGTTCTCACATACAGGAGGTGGGTGAACATTTTATCAATTCAATTCAATATAACTTTATCTTAAGCAAAGATAATTATTTGCATCCCAAATGGCAACCTATGGGCCCTGGTCAAAAGTAGTGCACTATACAGGGAATAGGGTGAAAGTAGTGCACTATACAGGGAATAGGGTGAAAGTAGTGCACTATACAGGGAATAGGGTGAAAGTAGTGCACTATACATGGAATAGGGTGAAAGTAGTGCACTATACATGGAATAGGGTGAAAGTAGTGCACTATACAGGGAATAGGGTGAAAGTAGTGCACTATACAGGGAATAGGGTGAAAGTAGTGCACTATACAGGGAATAGGGTGAAAGTAGTGCACTATACATGGAATAGGGTGAAAGTAGTGCACTATACAGGGAATAGGGTGAAAGTACTGCACTATACAGGGAATAGGGTGAAAGTAGTGCACTATACATGGAATAGGGTGAAAGTAGTGCACTATACAGGGAATAGGGTGAAAGTAGTGCACTATACAGGGAATAGGGTGAAAGTAGTGCACTATACATGGAATAGGGTGAAAGTAGTGCACTATACATGGAATAGGGTGAAAGTAGTGCACTATACAGGGAATAGGGTGAAAGTACTGCACTATACAGGGAATAGGGTGAAAGTAGTGCACTATACATGGAATAGGGTGAAAGTAGTGCACTATACATGGAATAGGGTGAAAGTAGTGCACTATACATGGAATAGGGTGAAAGTAGTGCACTATACATGGAATAGGGTGAAAGTAGTGCACTATACAGGGAATAGGGTGAAAGTAGTGCACTATACATGGAATAGGGTGCCATTTGGGACTCATCCATGATGTGACATGTGGAGCTTTATTGTTGGGGTGTGAACATGGGACCACCTTCCTCCCCAACACATGAATGGTTATCAAATGGAAGTCTGTGGTTGTCAAGGAAACCAGAAATAGTGCCAAAAAATGCTACTAGATGAGAAGAAAATAACGTCTTTGGTCACCTCGACCTTTAAAAGCTGGTGATTCACCTGTCAGAGACGGATATCTCTCCCAAAAACTTACATTACTAAGGGGGTTTGAAGAATAACTCCCATAACGAGAACATTTCTGATCCGAGAACATTTTAATCAACAGTAAGTTGCCGTGACTATCCGTTCTGATAGTACTGGTCTGACATGACGCAGGCTCGAGGCTCAAGGCTCGTGGGTGCATCACCAATGCCACAGCCAGCAACAATATTCATACTCCAATGTTAAGCCTTTCTCCTTGTCATACATTCAACGTCCATTATCTTGCTGTCGTTGAAAACCTAATTTCTGAAAACCAAAGACATAATAACACCATGATAATGTTCAGGAAGATCACATTAAAGCAAAGAGAGTGAGTTTCATGACAACTTGATTATCATGGTTAGGGCCCAGAGGTATCCCTGGTCAGGTCCAGTCCACAGATCTACAGGAGTAGCAGGAGGCGCACAGTACTACATAGAGCCATGACTACATGGAACTCTATTCCACATCAGGTAACTGATGCCAGCAGTAGAATCAGAAAAAACCCAGATACACCTTATGGAACCGCGGGGACTGTGAAGAGACACACACACACACATACACATGATAAGACATGCTCTCTACACACACGTCCACAAGGATTTTGTATTGTAGATATGTGATAGCAGAGTAGTGGCCTGAGGGAACACACTTAATGTGTTGTGAAAAGTGTTATGAAATGTAATGTTGTGTAATATTTTCGATTGGATATACAGTGAGGGAAAAAAGTATTTGATCCCCTGCTGATTTTGTACGTTTGTCCACTGACAAAGAAATTATCAGTCTCTAATTTTAATGGTAGGTTTATTTGAACAGTGAGAGACAGAATAACACCAAAAAACGCATGTCAAAAATGTTATAAATTGACTTGTATTTTAATGAGGGAAATAAGTATTGTCAATCTCCCTGGGATTTCCAATGATCTTCTATGTAGAAGAACGCCTTACCTTCTAACGACTCTTCTGGCTCAAACCATTCGGACTCCACAGACGTTTTTGTTAAAAGACCCGGCCCCGGGCCCACTTAACCGTGAATGCAGTCTCTGCCTTTAAATTTCACGCTGTAATGATGATCTTCTGTGATACGAATAGAGCCGTGTTTGCATATTTTTTTCTTTAAGCAATGGCTTTTTTCTGCCCACTCTTTCTGCCCACTCTGGTAAAGAAAGCTAGTATCTGTCCATAAGACCACTTTAAGCCGTACACTCCACAGAGCTGGGCTTTATGGCGCAAACCCAACACCTCTCATCACCCTGAGAACACCATCCCCACAGTGAAGCATGGTGGTGGCAGCATCATGCTGTGGGGATGTTGTTCATCGGCAGGGACTGGGAAACTGGTCAGAATTGAAGGATGGCACTAAATACAGGGACATTCTTGAGGGAAACCTGTTTCAGTCTTCCAGAGATTTGAGACTTGGATGGAGGTTCACCTTCCAGCAGGACAATGACCCTAAGCATACTGCTAAAGCAACACTCAAGTGGTTTAATGGGAAACATTTAAATTTATTGGAATGGCCTAGTCAAAGCCCAGACCTCAATCCAATTGAGAATATGTGGTATGACTTAAAGATTGAAGGAGCTGGAGCAGTTTTGCCTTGAAGAATGGGCAAAAATCCCAGTGGCTAGATGTGCCAAGCTTATAGAGACATACCCCAAGAGACTTGCAGCTGTAATTGCTGCAAAAGGTGGCTCTAAAAAGGTGTCTCTCTCTCCCCAACCCCCACCAGTCTAGTCAATAACTAAACTCTCTCCCCAACCCCCACCAGTCTAGTCAATAACTAAACTCTCTCCCCAACCCCCACCAGTCTAGTCAATAACTAAACTCTCTCCCCAACCCCCACCAGTCTAGTCAATAACTAAACTCTCTCCCCGACCCCCACCAGTCTAGTCAATAACTAAACTCTCTCCCCGACCCCCACAGCAGTCTAGTCAATAACTAAACTCTCTCCCCGACCCCCACCAGTCTAGTCAATAACTCAACTCTCTCCCCCAACCCCCACCAGTCTAGTCAATAACTAAACTCTCTCCCCGACCCCCACCAGTCTAGTCAATAACTAAACTCTTTCCCAACACAATTTTTGTAAATTATTCCCAAGGGGAAAGGTTTGGAAACAAAAGCAATATAATAATAATAATAATAATAATAATAATAATAATAATAATAATATAATAATAATAATATAATAATATGCCATTTAGCAGACGCTTTTATCCAAAGCGACTTACAGTCATGCGTGCATACATTTTTTTGTGTATGGGTGGTCCCGGGGATCGAACCCACTACCTTGGCGTTACAAGCGCCGTGCTCTACCAGCTGAGCTCTACCAGCTGAGCTACAGAGGACCAATATATAAAAGTACACCAACACGAACACATATACATGAACACACAGAAACAGCACAATATAATTCATCTCACAGTACTGTAGAGTTATTATTATTATTATTATTATTATTATTATTATTATTATTATATATATTATTTTTACTTGCACACTATATAAATGGACAGGCCCCAAGGGATCCACCGCCTGCAGCGCCCCAACCCAACACACCCCACTCAGCTTTAGGATCTTAGTGAAACATTCGTTATTGGTTTCAAGTGTGTTAGGCCAAAGGCCAGAGTGACAACCCAAAGCTAAATAGGGATCTCCCCTGACGTGGGCGTGTTTTCAATACAGACTCCGTTTGTCATACTGTATTCCACATACGGCATCCAGACCTTATGAAAGTTGCCCAGTAGACCCTTAATCTTCTAATAAATCAAATCTAGTGATACGTAACTTGACATTTCTTCCATTCATTTCTGCCATTCATTATAAATGCTAGGTTACACATTTTCTTCTGATAACAGTCTCCAGTATAAACATTTCCAAGCAAACAAAAGCAGGGAGAAGGGAATCTGTAGACATGCTAAGATAAAAGTACATACTCTTTGCCAGAATTCAGCCAGCCTTCACGAGACCACAACATATGCAAATATGTCCCCCTTTTGTGTTTTACACCTCCAGCAGAGGAATTACATTTCTGAGTGTTATTTAGTTTCACTGGCATTTAGAACGTTCTATGGATTGTCTTAAACTGCATTAATTTATGCCTGATATTATATGTACATGACTGTGCATTCAAACATATCTGTATCCGTTCTTTATCATCAATAGCGTCTCCCAGGTCTTCCTCACATTTTTATTTGACATGTTTAGTGTCATCGGGAAAAGCCTCTATCAACCCTTGACACAGTTTAGAAATCAACTTTGGAGGTTTGTCAGACTGCCTTAAAATAGTTTCAATCTTTGAAGCTTCTGGCAGAGAAAACAAAGTCTTGTATCAGCAAACATTTACCTCCGCTCCGTCACAGGCTGGTCTTCCCTGGCTGCCTGACCTTGCTGAGACCCCCGTCACCATCTGATCCTCCTAAGATGAGGCATGACAAAGAATTACCTTGGTGTACATTTCTACATTATATTATCCAAGAAGAGAATCAATGGTTCAATAATTGAAATGACCATTATTCCCAGATCCCAGACTGTAGCTTTACGCTGCTGTCCTGTGGCTACTGTAGGTCTACCCATCAATTCAAGATGAAACTTTGTATCATTCACTGATATTGTTAATATACTGAAAAATGTACCTAAACTCCGTAGACTGGTCTTCCCTGGCTGTCTGACCCTGCTGGGACACCTGTCACCATCTGATCGTGCTAAGACATGATGAGCACAGTGTTGTGTACTGACTGTGCACCGTGACAGTGAAGCCTGTAGAGCTGTTTATTGCTGTGTCAGTGTGAAAAGTAGGGAATTGGCTAAGGAAACTGACAGATCAATAACGTTACATTGCTATACTGACTCTAATAAAAACTCACATTGCACTGAAAAAACATCTGTCTTCATTCGTTTTGGCCGCTGGTTTCATCGTTTGATTCAGGTCTAGTGTGATTGAGGCAAAAAGGAGTAACTAACGTTAGTGAGCTAGCTAGCTAATGGAGTAGCTAACGTTAGTGAGCTAGCTAGCTAATGGAGTAGCTACCATTAGTGAGCTAGCTAGCTAATGGAGTAGCTACCGTTAGTGAGCTAGCTAGCTAATGTTAGCCAACTTTTGGCTAGCTCTTTCTCCAACGGTACATCAACTGCTGAAAACTAGCCATTAATTTACTTCTGTTGAAGCGGGACAAAACAATGGCTACAAAACATTTCCATACAAACGACAGCTGTTAGATAATGTAGCGCTATAATAATAGCCACCTCATTTTACATTTTAGTCATTTAGCAGACACTCTTATCCAGAGCGACTTACAGTTAGTGAGTACATACATTATTTTTTTCATACTGGCCCCCCCATGGGAATCGAACCCACAAACCTGGCATTGCAAACGCCATGCTCTACCAACTGAGCTACATCCCTGCTGGCCATTCCCTCCCCTACCCTGGGCCAATTGTGCGCCACCCCATGGGTCTCCCGGTCGCGGCCGGCTACAACAGAGCCTGGATTCGAACCAGGATCTCTAGTGGCACAGCCTTAGACTACTGCGCCACTCGGGAGCATAACCTCATATCTGACAGATGGCTTAGAGCTGAACTGGCTGTGGTAGCTAGCTACTAACGTTAGCTGGCTAATTCAATCACCTCAGTCGAGAAGGGATGAAACATTAGCTAACGTTACATGTCATTTACAATACTAGCTCAGCACTGGGAATAAACATTCGTTTATTTTTCTGTTAAGTCAAACAGCAGTTACCTTGCCAGCTACATCAGTCAACTAAAGAGTAGCTAGTTTCTGCTCTGCTTGCTTTTACAACTCGGAGAAAGACACACTGACAGCAGCTGCCTCTGTTCCTCTCCCGTGCCGGTCCAGCCAGCCTTTCAGAAGCTTTGCCTTCACACAGCCCGCTCTGTGGTGTCTGCACGGTCCTAAAGCATACCGATGCCTCTTTTTTGTATCCCAGTGCAATGATAAAACTGTGTGGGACAAAAACGCAATTTCAGAATGTGTGTGTGGGGGGGGGGTCGTGACCCTCCTGTCCCCAGAGAAAGTTGCACCCTTGTGACACACTGAGCTCTCTTCCCATTAGAACCACAATCAGCAAGGATACAAAGAGAGTCAGACCCACTGGCTCACAGCCACAAAGATAGAGCCATTGACATGGTAAAGCCAATAGGGGGTTTCAGTCTATACAAAGGCAACAGCGGAAAACATCTTACAAAACAATGTTCTCCAACCCTGAACAACAGATGTTGCTTAAAGAGATATTGTAATATATCATCATAAAAAGTCAAGATATCCTTTTTGAGATGTTGCTTTGATATACAGTAGGCTAGTGGAGAGTCATACAAGTTGATCTGAAAGACGAATTACTTAACTTTTTATTTATTAATACTCATGCCTAAACCATCTAATGTGAATCTGAATTGAAGCTGTGCCATGGCTTTTCCAGTCTCTGTCCTCCCTGGTAATATTATGAAGTCAGATTAGATGATGTCTCTGTCCTCCCTGGTAATATTATAAAGGCAGATTAGATGATGTCTCTGTCCTCCCTGGTAATATTATAAAGGCAGATTAGATGATGTCTCTGTCCTCCCTGGTAATATTATAAAGTCAGATTAGATGATGTCTCTGTCCTCCCTGGTAATATTATAAAGTCAGATTAGATGATGTCTCTGTCCTCCCTGGTAATATTATAAAGTCAGATTAGATGATGTCTGTCCTTCCTGGTAATATTATAAAGTCAGATTAGATGATGTCTCTGTCCTTCCTGGTAATATTATAAAGTCAGATTAGATGATGTCTCTGTGCTTCCTGGTAATATTATAAAGTCAGATTAGATGATGTCTCTGTCCTTCCTGGTAATATTATAAAGTCAGATTAGATGATGTCTCTGTCCTCCCTGGTAATATTATAAAGTCAGATTAGATGAGGTCTCTGTCCTTCCTGGTAATATTATAAAGTCAGATTAGATGATGTCTCTGTCCTTCCTGGTAATATTATAAAGTCAGATTAGATGAGGTCTCTGTTGCTCTCAGCCTGTCTCCTAGATACAGTAGAAACAAACACCAGCCCTGGTTATTTTCATTACGGAGCTAAATTTAAACAAAGGACATAGGTTCTTACACACGTCTAGTTTGCTGTTTCATACAAATACAAATACCCAAAAGAAAGTTGGTTAAAGGAATGTGTTATGACTGTGATATTGTTTTAATGCTGCATCAAAAAGTTCATTTTTTAGAACTTTTCAGTTGATCTTAAATAAAGTATTTATTGTTTTACTTGAAGGGCGAGAGCTGCGCCCTTTTGCCCTTAAGAATTTTAAGTTTTAACACAGAAATAGAGGTGTGTAACTATGTGTTTTAATTATGAACCATGGATAGGGTGCATAGCAAAATCTGTGAAGTGCCTAAATGGAATCATTTCCCCATTCAATGAACTCATGCTACCCTGTTATCCTTGGCTGAGCTCTCTCTCTCTCTCTCTCTCTCTCTCTCTCTCTCTCTCTCTCTCTCTCTCTCTCTCTCTCTCTCTCTCTCTCTCTCTCTCTCTCTCTCTCTCTCTCCCTCTCTCTCTCTCTCTCTCTCTGTCTGTCTCTCTCTCTCTCTCTCTCTCTCTCTCTCTCTCTCTCTCTCTCTGTCTCTCTCTCTCTCTCCCTCTCTCTCTCTCTCTCTCTCTCTCTCTCTCTCTCTCTCTCTCTCTCTCTCTCTCTCTCTCTCTCTCTCTCTCTCCCCTCTTATCCCTGACCACTCTCTGATGCATATTATACTATGAAATAGAGATATCTTCATTATTGCTCATCATCTGCAGCTGCTAACTATCCCCATGTAGCCTGGTCCCAAATGTGTTTGTGCTGTCTTGTCAACTTGTATGACCATTGTCATGCCAGTCATTAACCCAATGAGTCCCACCACATCCCTGTTTTGGACTTCTAACCCCTTTAAAACATTGTTTGAGCCACAGACGTTTGGGTTGGTACCGTTGGATTCTTCTATATATACAGTAAGCCAGTGGTATCTGAAAGGATCACGCACTAAAAGCCCAGCCTGTCACAACGGGGAAGAAGATTTGGGGAAGGTCTTTCTTTGCACCAAGAGAGTCTCTAGTGTCCACACCGACTGACAGGGGCTCTGATTGACTGTCGTCGTGCGTCGTGATTAGAGAGGATGGACACGGCGAACACTTCGAGCTCAGACTTCACAGACTCCAGTAAAATAGTAAATTATTTGATTGAGAAGTATGCAGATGTTGGATTTGGTCAGCCTGGAAAATTCTCTAACGAGCCACAGTCTCTAGTTTGTATGTCCCCCGTAGCGCGTCGTTTTGGAAACGTCCGCCCTATGTGCGCTGCGCCTCCTGGCTCAAGCAACAACAGTGCCATGTTCAAAGACTGTGCTGTTAGAGATCACGCCTATTATGACTGCTCTGACCCTCTGCCGTGGGTAGAGGTGTGTGGTATAGATGGAGTGAAGGAGTCCGTGTTATCGCAGCCGGCCCCAACAGTAACTCAGGAAAGTTTGCAGAGAGCGGCCGTGAACATGATATCGACACCCGGTTCAACCACAGCCACCGGGGTTTGTAAGATCATCAAAGATGAGAAGGAGCCGTCACTAATCATGGAAACACCGTGTCCCGATTTTGATCTAACGGCCAACATCCCTACCCTCGAGACCTGTTATGACAGCGAGAGGAAACAACAACTGTTAGGGTTTATGGATGATTCGGCAGCGTCTTTTCCCCCCTCGGTACCTGGACAACAGAACCAACAAGTACTATTGGACAGTTCTCCGAACTTTCTAGTCGACTTGAATCAGAACGACCAGATGTCGACGGTTCCCCAGATCCGGACGGACTCCCGAGGTGTTCCCTTTCCTACTCATCACAGTAAAGGCATGCTGAATTTTGACGTAATGAGCAGTAACGGACAGGTTCCACAGCAGCACTTGATGATTTATAAGAGTGAAATGCCCAGATGGTCCATTCAGACCTCTCCTACTCAGTCCCCGTACTGGTGCCAGTCCAGCGGGGTCTCCGAGGACCAGTATCCGCACCATGGCTACTCCTCCCCGGATGGAAATCACACCTCAGCTCTGCTCCAGAGGTCCCCGACCTATACTGGATATGGCGGGTAAGAATGACGCATTATTTCATGTATAGTTGAACATAACCATTGTAAAAGTCTCAACACTGTCACATCTTTCAGTTAATTTAAATTAGTGTTTTCATACTTTTATTGCCCCAAATGAGCTTTTTTTTAATTATTCCTCTGTGATATCAGTGTGCCAATGTTGTCCGTGTAAACAACCAATGTCTCGTATGTGTCTTCAATGGTTTTGCAGTGTTCCACCCCAGAGGCTGTGTATGATCTGTGGCGATGAGGCTTCAGGGTGTCACTATGGGGTCGTCACGTGTGGAAGCTGCAAAGTCTTCTTTAAAAGAGCGGTTGAAGGTAAGCAACACCATATAAGAGGATTGGAGCAGTATGTCATATGGTATGGAGATTCGACGGGACTGCTGCTGCATTGACCCACTGTTGGTTGAATACTGCCAAATTATGATGAGAAAAGGCAAATGATGATGTTTCAGGAAGAAAATTAAAAAGGCGTGGTAAAAATGAGAAATATTGAGGGTTGTTGTGGCCTTTCGAACCCTAATCCCCAGACACTGAAAGCAGACACTAAAGAATGTTACACTTTTTACTAAGTACCATTGTTATTTCTTTTTAAATGACTGGCACAGAATTAAAGCACAGCACAGACAGTATCACACAGTATCACATTGACCAGTGTTCACAATGTTCCGTTTTTCTGACTTGTTTTGGTCTCGTTATCTTGGAGATTTATTAGAGCCACTAAGGCGGACCACGGTCATGTCTCTACCAGTCTGACCATGGTCATGTCACTACCAGTCTGACCATGGTCATGTCACTACCAGTCTGACCATGGTCATGTCACTACCAGTCTGACCATGGTCATGTCTCTACCAGTCTGACCATGGTCATGTCTCTACCAGTCTGACCATGGTTATGTCTCTACCAGTCTGACCATGGTCATGTCACTACCAGTCTGACCATGGTTATGTCTCTACCAGTCTGACCATGGTTATGTCTCTACCAGTCTGACCATGGTCATGTCACTACCAGTCTGACCATGGTCATGTCACTACCAGTCTGACCATGGTCATGTCACTACCAGTCTGACCATGATCATGTCTCTACCAGTCTGACCATGGTCATGTCTCTACCAGTCTGACCATGATCATGTCTCTACCAGTCTGACCATGGTTATGTCTCTACCAGTCTGAACATGTTCATGTCTCTACCAGTCTGACCATGGTCATGTCTCTACCAGTCTGACCAAGATCATGTCACTACCAGTCTGACCATGGTCATGTCACTACCAGTCTGAACATGTTCATGTCTCTACCAGTCTGACCATGGTCATGTCTCTACCAGTCTGACCAAGATCATGTCACTACCAGTCTGACCATGGTTATGTCACTACCAGTCTGACCATGGTCATGTCTCTACCAGTCTGACCAAGATCATGTCTCTACCAGTCTGACCATGGTTATGTCACTACCAGTCTGACCATGGTCATGTCACTACCAGTCTAACCATGGTCATGTCACTACCAGTCTGACCATGGTCATGTCACTACCAGTCTGACCATGGTCATGTCTCTACCAGTCTGACCAAGATCATGTCTCTACCAGTCTGACCATGGTTATGTCACTACCAGTCTAACCATGGTCATGTCACTACCAGTCTGACCATGGTCATGTCTCTACCAGTCTGACCAAGATCATGTCTCTACCAGTCTGACCATGGTTATGTCACTACCAGTCTGACCATGGTCATGTCACTACCAGTCTGACCATGGTCATGTCTCTACCAGTCTGACCATGGTCATGTCACTACCAGTCTGACCATGGTCATGTCTCTACCAGTCTGACCATGGTCATGTCTCTACCAGTCTGACCAAGATCATGTCACTACCAGTCTAACCATGTTCATGTCACTACCAGTCTGACCATGGTCATGTCTCTACCAGTCTGACCATGTTCATGTCACTACCAGTCTGACCATGGTCATGTCTCTACCAGTCTGACCATGGTTATTTCTCTACCAGTCTGACCATGGTTATGTCTCTACCAGTCTGACCATGGTCATGTCACTACCAGTCTGACCATGCATGGTTATTTCTCTACCAGTCTGAACATGTTCATGTCTCTACCAGTCTGACCATGGTCATGTCTCTACCAGTCTGACCAAGATCATGTCACTACCAGTCTGACCATGGTCATGTCACTACCAGTCTGAACATGTTCATGTCTCTACCAGTCTGACCATGGTCATGTCTCTACCAGTCTGACCAAGATCATGTCACTACCAGTCTGACCATGGTTATGTCACTACCAGTCTGACCATGGTCATGTCTCTACCAGTCTGACCAAGATCATGTCTCTACCAGTCTGACCATGGTTATGTCACTACCAGTCTGACCATGGTCATGTCACTACCAGTCTAACCATGGTCATGTCACTACCAGTCTGACCATGGTCATGTCACTACCAGTCTGACCATGGTCATGTCTCTACCAGTCTGACCATGGTCATGTCTCTACCAGTCTGACCAAGATCATGTCACTACCAGTCTAACCATGTTCATGTCACTACCAGTCTGACCATGGTCATGTCTCTACCAGTCTGACCATGTTCATGTCACTACCAGTCTGACCATGGTCATGTCTCTACCAGTCTGACCATGGTTATTTCTCTACCAGTCTGACCATGGTTATGTCTCTACCAGTCTGACCATGGTCATGTCACTACCAGTCTGACCATGCATGGTTATTTCTCTACCAGTCTGACCATGGTTATGTCACTACCAGTCTGACCATGGTCATGTCTCTACCAGTCTAACCATGTTCATGTCACTACCAGTCTGACCATGGTCATGTCTCTACCAGTCTGACCATGGTCATGTCTCTACCAGTCTGACCATGGTTATGTCACTACCAGTCTGACCATGGTCATGTCTCTACCAGTCTGACCATGTTCATGTCTCTACCAGTCTGACCATGGTCATGTCACTACCAGTCTGACCATGGTCATGTCTCTACCAGTCTGACCATGGTCATGTCTCTACCAGTCTGACCATGTTCATGTCACTACCAGTCTGACCATGGTCATGTCACTACCAGTCTGACCATGGTCATGTCACTACCAGTCTGACCATGGTCATGTCACTACCAGTCTGACCATGGTTATGTCTCTACCAGTCTGACCATGTTCATGTCACTACCAGTCTAACCATGGTCATGTCTCTACCAGTCTGACCATGTTCATGTCACTACCAGTCTAACCATGGTCATGTCACTACCAGTCTGACCATGGTCATGTCTCTACCAGTCTGACCATGTTCATGTCACTACCAGTCTGACCATGGTTATTTCTCTACCAGTCTGACCATGGTTATGTCACTACCAGTCTGACCATGGTTATGTCTCTACCAGTCTGACCATGGTTATGTCACTACCAGTCTGACCATGGTTATGTCACTACCAGTCTGACCATGGTCATGTCACTACCAGTCTGACCATGGTCATGTCACTACCAGTCTGACCATGGTCATGTCACTACCAGTCTGACCATGGTTATTTCTCTACCAGTCTGACCATGGTCATGTCTCTACCAGTCTGACCATGGTCATGTCTCTACCAGTCTGACCATGGTTATTTCTCTACCAGTCTGACCATGGTCATGTCACTACCAGTCTGACCATGGTCATGTCTCTACCAGTCTGACCATGGTCATGTCTCTACCAGTCTGACCATGGTCATGTCACTACCAGTCTGACCATGGTCATGTCTCTACCAGTCTGACCATGGTCATGTCTCTACCAGTCTGACCATGGTTATGTCACTACCAGTCTGACCATGGTCATGTCTCTACCAGTCTGACCATGTTCATGTCTCTACCAGTCTGACCATGGTCATGTCACTACCAGTCTGACCATGGTCATGTCTCTACCAGTCTGACCATGGTCATGTCTCTACCAGTCTGACCATGTTCATGTCACTACCAGTCTGACCATGGTCATGTCACTACCAGTCTGACCATGGTCATGTCACTACCAGTCTGACCATGGTCATGTCACTACCAGTCTGACCATGGTTATGTCTCTACCAGTCTGACCATGTTCATGTCACTACCAGTCTAACCATGGTCATGTCACTACCAGTCTGACCATGGTCATGTCTCTACCAGTCTGACCATGTTCATGTCACTACCAGTCTGACCATGGTTATTTCTCTACCAGTCTGACCATGGTTATGTCACTACCAGTCTGACCATGGTTATGTCTCTACCAGTCTGACCATGGTTATGTCACTACCAGTCTGACCATGGTTATGTCACTACCAGTCTGACCATGGTCATGTCACTACCAGTCTGACCATGGTCATGTCACTACCAGTCTGACCATGGTCATGTCTCTACCAGTCTGACCATGGTCATGTCACTACCAGTCTGACCATGTTCATGTCACTACCAGTCTGACCATGGTCATGTCACAACCAGTCTGACCATGGTCATGTCACTACCAGTCTGACCATGGTCATGTCACTACCAGTCTGACCACGGTCATGTCACTACCAGTCTGACCACGGTCATGTCACTACCAGTCTGACCACGGTCATGTCACTACCAGTCTGACCATGGTCATGTCTCTACCAGTCTGACCATGGTCATGTCACTACCAGTCTGACCATGGTCATGTCACTACCAGTCTGACCATGGTCATGTCACTACCAGTCTGACCATGGTCATGTCTCTACCAGTCTGACCATGGTCATGTCTCTACCAGTCTGACCATGGTCATGTCACTACCAGTCTGACCATGGTCATGTCACTACCAGTCTGACCATGATCATGTCACTACCAGTCTGACCATGGTCATATCACCACCAGTCTGACCATGATCATGTCACAACCAGTCTGACCATGGTCATGTCTCTACCAGTCTGACCATGGTCATGTCTCTACCAGTCTGACCATGGTCATGTCACTACCAGTCTGACCATGGTTATGTCTCTACCAGTCTGACCATGGTCATATCACTACCAGTCTGACCATGGTTATGTCTCTACCAGTCTGACCATGGTCATGTCACAACCAGTCTGACCATGGTCATGTCTCTACCAGTCTGACCATGGTCATGTCTCTACCAGTCTGACCATGGTTATGTCACTACCAGTCTGACCATGGTTATGTCTCTACCAGTCTGACCATGGTCATATCACTACCAGTCTGACCATGGTTATGTCTCTACCAGTCTGACCATGGTTATGTCTCTACCAGTCTGACCATGGTTATGTCTCTACCAGTCTGACCATGGTTATGTCTCTACCAGTCTGACCATGGTTATGTCTCTACCAGTCTGACCATGGTCATGTCACTACCAGTCTGACCATGCATGGTTATGTCACTACCAGTCTGACCATGGTTATGTCTCTACCAGTCTGACCATGGTCATGTCACTACCAGTCTGACCATGGTCATGTCTCTACCAGTCTGACCATGGTCATGTCACTACCAGTCTGACCATGGTCATGTCACTACCAGTCTGACCATGGTCATGTCACTACCAGTCTGACCATGGTCATGTCTCTACCAGTCTGACCATGGTTATGTCACTACCAGTCTGACCATGGTTATGTCTCTACCAGTCTGACCATGGTCATGTCACTACCAGTCTGACCATGTTCATGTCACTACCAGTCTGACCATGGTCATGTCTCTACCAGTCTGACCATGGTCATGTCTCTACCAGTCTGACCATGGTTATGTCACTACCAGTCTGACCATGGTTATGTCACTACCAGTCTGACCATGGTCATGTCTCTACCAGTCTGACCATGTTCATGAACTACCAGTCTGACCATGGTCATGTCTCTACCAGTCTGACCATGGTCATGTCTCTACCAGTCTAACCATGGTCATGTCTCTACCTGTCTGACCATGGTCATGTCTCTACCTGTCTGACCATGGACATGTCTCTACCAGTCTAACCATGGTCATGTCTCTACCAGTCTGACCATGGTCATGTCTCTACCAGTCTGACCATGGTCATGTCTCTACCAGTCTGACCATGGTCATGTCTCTACCAGTCTGACCATGGTCATGTCACTACCAGTCTGACCATGGTCATGTCACTACCAGTCTGACCATGATCATGTCACTACCAGTCTGACCATGGTCATGTCTCTACCAGTCTAACCATGGTCATGTCTCTACCTGTCTGACCATGGTCATGTCTCTACCTGTCTGACCATGGTCATGTCTCTACCAGTCTAACCATGGTCATGTCTCTACCAGTCTGACCATGGTCATGTCTCTACCAGTCTGACCATGGTCATGTCTCTACCAGTCTGACCATGGTCATGTCTCTACCAGTCTGACCATGGTCATGTCACTACCAGTCTGACCATGGTCATGTCACTACCAGTCTGACCATGGTCATGTCTCTACCAGTCTGACCATGGTCATGTCACTACCAGTCTGACCATGGTCATGTCACTACCAGTCTGACCATGGTCATGTCACTACCAGTCTGACCATGGTCATGTCTCTACCAGTCTGACCATGGTCATGTCACTACCAGTCTGACCATGGTCATGTCACTACCAGTCTGACCATGGTCATGTCTCTACCAGTCTGACCATGGTCATGTCTCTACCAGTCTGACCATGGTCATGTCACTACCAGTCTGACCATGGTCATGTCTCTACCAGTCTGACCATGGTCATGTCTCTACCAGTCTGACCATGGTTATGTCTCTACCAGTCTGACCATGATCATGTCTCTACCAGTCTGACCATGGTCATGTCTCTACCAGTCTGACCATGGTCATGTCTCTACCAGTCTGACCATGGTCATGTCTCTACCAGTCTGACCATGGTCATGTCTCTACCAGTCTGACCATGGTCATGTCACTACCAGTCTGACCATGGTCATGTCACTACCAGTCTGACCATGGTCATGTCACTACCAGTCTGACCATGGTCATGTCTCTACCAGTCTGACCATGTTCATGTCACTACCAGTCTGACCATGGTCATGTCACTACCAGTCTGACCATGGTCATGTCTCTACCAGTCTGACCATGGTCATGTCACTACCAGTCTGACCATGGTCATGTCTCTACCAGTCTGACCATGGTCATGTCACTACCAGTCTGACCATGGTCATGTCACTACCAGTCTGACCATGGTCATGTCACTACCAGTCTGACCATGCATGGTCATGTCACAACCAGTCTGACCATGGTTATGTCTCTACCAGTCTGACCATGGTCATGTCTCTACCAGTCTGACCATGGTCATGTCTCTACCAGTCTGACCATGGTTATGTCTCTACCAGTCTGACCATGATCATGTCTCTACCAGTCTGACCATGGTCATGTCTCTACCAGTCTGACCATGGTCATGTCTCTACCAGTCTGACCATGGTCATGTCTCTACCAGTCTGACCATGGTCATGTCTCTACCAGTCTGACCATGGTCATGTCACTACCAGTCTGACCACGGTCATGTCTCTACCAGTCTGACCATGGTCATGTCACTACCAGTCTAACCATGCATGGTCATGTCTCTACCAGTCTGACCATTGTCATGTCTCTACCAGTCTGACCATGGTCATGTCTCTACCAGTCTGACCATGGTCATGTCACTACCAGTCTGACCATGGTCATGTCTCTACCAGTCTGACCATGGTCATATCACTACCAGTCTGACCATGGTTATGTCTCTACCAGTCTGACCATGGTCATGTCTCTACCAGTCTGACCATGGTTATGTCTCTACCAGTCTGACCATGGTCATGTCTCTACCAGTCTGACCATGGTCATGTCACTACCAGTCTGACCATGGTCATGTCACTACCAGTCTGACCATGGTCATGTCACTACCAGTCTGACCATGGTCATGTCACTACCAGTCTGACCATGGTCATGTCACTACCAGTCTGACCATGATCATGTCTCTACCAGTCTGACCATGGTCATGTCACTACCAGTCTGACCATGGTCATGTCTCTACCAGTCTGACCATGGTCATGTCTCTACCAGTCTGACCATGGTCATGTCTCTACCAGTCTGACCATGATCATGTCTCTACCAGTCTGACCATGGTTATGTCACTACCAGTCTGACCATGGTTATGTCACTACCAGTCTGACCATGGTCATGTCTCTACCAGTCTGACCATGGTTATGTCTCTACCAGTCTGACCATGGTTATGTCACTACCAGTCTGACCATGGTTATGTCACTACCAGTCTGACAGTCTTAGAGAACCCATCTCCATTAGACAATATTACAGACAGTCTTAGAATCTTTATTTTCACCTCTCTCTGAGATTATTGTCTTTGAAAAGTAATTATAAGAACACACTCTAAACCACATTGACTGCATTCGGTTCTTCTATTCAACAGGACATCATAACTATCTCTGCGCCGGTCGAAATGACTGCATCGTGGATAAGATACGGAGAAAGAATTGCCCTGCGTGTCGCCTGAGGAAGTGCTACCAAGCTGGGATGATGCTAGGAGGTACCTTTATGTGGTCCTGTCTCTCTCTCTGTCCTTTTCTTCTTAATGAATGCCCTCCTACCAAATCATCTAGAGAACATCACATTAAAGGGGTTACGAATTAACACTCTCTCATCCTAAGCAGGAGTCACACACTATGAAATCATAATTTCCAGTCAAGGAGAATGTTCAAATGTCCTTTCAGGTCACACACAGAGACCAAACACTTCATGGAAATGAACAAAATAATCAAATCTTAATTTGATCACCCTGTCGCAGGAGAACTTTCCTGCAATGCAGGACTTTTTAAAATTGTCACGAATTCAGCCGAGGCTGCCCCTCCTCCTTGCTCAGGAGACGCATTGTGAGCAGGTCACTTTTTCCATCATTGAGTCTCCTGCTTTCCCTGTGGTGTTAGGTATTCCATGGCTAGCACTCCACAACCCCACTTTCTCATGGCCGCAGAGGGCTCTCACGGGGTGGTCGCGAGAGTGTCAGGGTAGGTGTATGGGGTGTTTCCGTTGGTGCATCCACGGTGGAAAGTCCAGACGGTGCCTCCACTGTGCACATTCCCCCCCGAATACCATTATCTGGCACAAGTTTTCTCCAAAAATAAAGCAACTAAATTGCCACCTCATCGGGCGGGGGATTGCGCAATAAACCTTCGGGTAGATGCTGTGCCTCCCTGGAGTCATGTGTATCCCCTGTCGCAGGCGGAGACGGAGGCTATGGAGACATACGTCACCGAGTCCCTGTGCCAGGGGTTCATACGTCCCTCCACTTCACCCGCCTCCTCTAGTTTATTTTTTGTGAAGAAGAAAGATGGCGGTCTGCGCCCGTGCATTGATTATCGACCACTGAACAAGGAGACGATTAGATTTAGTTATCCTCTCCCCCTCATTCCGTCAGTGGTTGAGTCATTGCATGGAGCGCGCTTCTTCACTAAATTAGATCTCCGGAGTGCGTACAACCTGGTGCGTATCTGAGAGGGAGATGAGTGGAAGACAGCATTCAGCACAACCACGGGGCTTTATGAATACCTGGTGATGCCGTACGGTTTGATGAATGCTCCCTCAGTCTTCCAGTCCTTTGTGAACGAGGTGTTTCTGGACATGCTTGGTCACGGTGTAGTGGTCTACATCGATGACATCCTGGTGTATTCCGCTACGCGTGCCGAGCATGTGTCCCTGGTTCGCAAAGTGCTGGCCCGACTGTTGGAACATGACCTTTATGCCAAGGCAGAAATGTGTCTGTTTTTCCAACAGTCCGTCTCCTTCCTCGGATACCGCATTACCACCTCAGGTGTGGAGATGGAGGGCGACCGCATTTCATACGTGCGTAATTGGCTGACTCCAACCACGGTAAAGGAGGTGCAGTGCTTTATTGGCTTTGCCAACTACTATCAGAGGTTTATCCGGGGCTTTGGCAAGGTCGCAGCTCCCATCACCTCTCTGCTGAAGGGTGGGCCGTCCAGGCTCCTCTGGTCTGCTGAGGCTGACAGGAACTTCAGTAACCTGAGGGTTCTGTTCACCTCAGCCCCGGTACTGGCCCACCCCGATCCATCACTACCGTTCGTAGTGGAGGTGGATGCGTCCGAGGTGGGGATGGGAGCAGTCCTGTATCAACGCTCGGGCACGCCACCCAAGCTCCACCCCTGTGCCTTCTTCTCCAAGAAGCTCAGCCCAGCGGAGCAGAACTACGACGTTGGTGATCGGGAGCTGTTGGCTGTTGTCCGAGCTCTGACAGTGTGGAGACATTGGCTCGAGGGGGCGTAACACCCTTTCCTCGTCTGGACGGACCACCGTAACCTGGAGTACATCCGGGCAGCGAGGAGGCTGAACCCTCGCCAGGCCAGGTGGGCCCTATTCTTCACCTGGTTTGATTTTACTCTGTCTTACATCCTGGGTACGAAGAATGTGAAGGCAGACGCACTGTCACGGCTGTACGACACAGAGGAGAGGCCCATAGATAACACCCCATACTCCCGGCCTCCTGCATTGTGGCGCCTGTAGTATGGGGCGATGGATGCGGATATAGAGCAGGCGTTACGCACAGATCCATCTCCACCTCAGTGTCCAGCTGGGCTGCGGTACGTGCCTGCTCTTTTCCGTGGCCGTCTGATCTACTGGGCACACACGTCCCCCTCCTCTGGTCACCCAGGTATCGGTCGTACAATGCGCTGCCTGACCGAGAAGTACTGCTGGCCTACCTTGGCTAAGGATGTGAGGGTGCATGTTTCCTCCTGCTCAGTGTGCGCCCAGAGTAAGGCACCTGTTTCTGTATGATATGTTGGATTAAGGAATAAAGACAGACACCAATGTTCAGTTCAATAGCCTTGTTCAGCCTTGTACAAATCCCTACGCGTGGAGTCTGGGGAACAGTCCAACTAGTCGATTACCTATCAACTAGACTCCGTAACATCATCCTTTTCAATAGAAAGTGCAAACATAACATTGCGTTCTTAACAGTCAAGTCATAACAATTGAAAGTGCAAACATAACATTGCGTTCTTAACAGTCAAGTCATAACAATTGAAAAGCATGACATTTTCTTTTTACTTCAGCTGTCATCTTCCTTTTTTTTTTTTTTTTTTAAATTAACAGACAACCAGTTAAGTCTCTTGCTTACAGAGTAAGCCTGTCCGGTGGCTTGCACAGCCGACCCACCCGTGAGTAAGTATTGGCTCTGACAGGGGTAGGATTAGGGCCACGAGCTGGAGAGTTTGGTGGGGTAGAAGCTTCACCTTCAGTTGGCTCATGTCTCAATTCTGCACCCCTTACCCTTAGGCCTGGACTGTGATCCAGCTCATCTAAGTGAGTGTATGGCATGTTCTGGTTTGTCTGCTCTGCTACGCGCAGATCCACCCGATTGCGACGATAGAGGGAGCCACCAACATCCACCAGGTAAGAACGTGGTGCAACTCTCTGTAGGCATGTGCCCAGCCTCCAAAGTCCTGTGTGGTCTCCCGGCAGCGGTTTCATCCTTATAGTTTCACCCACCTCCAGCTCTGGTAGGTCTCGAGCAGTCCGGTCGTAGAAGCACTTAGCGAGCTGCTTTCTGTGACGCAGTTTGTCCGTGACGCCAACCATGACGCAGGGCTCAAGTAGCTTGTTAGCAACGGGGATAGTAGTCTTCAGACGTCTGGACAGAAGGCGTTGTGCTGGGCTGCTGTCCATGTTTTCGGTGGGTGTGTTCCTCCACTGTAAGATCGCTTTCCATGGGTCGTTGCTGTCGCGCAAGGCCCTGCTTAACAGGTTTTTTGCAATCTTGACAGCTGATTCTGCCTTGCCATTTGCTTTTGGGTGTCTTGGAGAGGAGGTCACGTGGTCAAACTCCCATTCTGAGGCGAAACGCTTGAACTGTGCAGTGAATTGTGGGCCATTGTCCGTGATTACCTTGTCAGGCTGACCTTGCCTTGCAAACTGCGCCTTGCAGCGCTTTATGACCGTCTCTGCGGACAAGTCAGGGAGCAGTTCAATTTCCCAAAAGTCAGAGTAATGATCAACGAGGAGAAGATAGTCCTTTTGTCTGTGGCTGAATAAGTCCATGCTGATGATTTGCCAGGCCCTTGTGGGCAGTTCGTGTGACATCATGGTTTCCTTTTGCTGTTCATGAGCGTACTCGTTGCATGTGGTACAGTTGCTGACAAAGTCTTTAATTTCTGCTTGCATGTTTGGCCAGTATAATGTTTCACGAGCCTGACGGTAGCATGCGTCACCTCCGACGTGACTGGAGTGTATGCGGGTAAGCATCTCTGGACGTAGTGATTTGGGAATAATGACCTTCTGACCTCTGAACAAGACGCCATTTTGCACACTGATCTCATCTCGAAAGGTCCAGTATTCTCTCACTGTGAAAGGTGTCTCCTCTTTCAGATATGGCCAACCTGCTAGAGCCATGGACTTCAGTGACTGTAGGTGTTCGTCCTTGTCAGTATGTTGCCTGATCTGGGCTAGGCGGTGATCTGTCACGTTTAAGTAGTCTGCCTGATTGATCTGTTGAACATCTTGTTGTTCCTGCTGTAGCGAACAGATGGCCTGCCGCTGATAGGCAGTGCCTCTACCTGTACATTGTGCTGTTGCCCTGCTCAGTGTGTCGCTGATGTACATCTCAGGTCCTGGCTTGTAAATGACCTTCAGGCTGTAGTTTTGCAGAGTCAGGAGCATACTTTGAAGCCTCTTGGGCGCGTTGAGGAGAGGTTTACTGAATATGGCAATGAGTGGTTTGTGGTCAGTTTCAGCGGTGACCAGCTCTCGACCATATAAGTAGTGATGGAATCGCTGGCAGGCGAAGACGATGCTGAGGCACTCTTTCTCAATTTGTGCATAGTTTTGTTCGGTGGGGGTGAGCGCTCTCGAGGCAAACGCAACGGGCTGGCCTTCCTGCATAAGGCAGCATCCAAGTCCCCTTTGGCTAGAGTCGCTCTGGATTGTGACAGGCTTCGTGACGTCGTAGTAGCGCAACACTGGCATGGATGAAGCCAGAGATTTCATCTCCTGCACTGCGGCCTCGTGCTTGGGTAGCCAGTGCCATGGTGTGTCTTTGTCCAGCAATCGGCGCAGAGGCTCACAGACTGCTGATAGGTGTGGCATGAACTTTGCAAGATAGTTTGCAAAGCCGATGAGACGCTGTACTCCTTTTGCATCAGACGGGTTTGGCATGTCGAGGATCGCTTGGACCTTGTCTGGGTCCGGCTTCAGGCCTTTTGCCGAGAGAATGTGGCCATGGAAGTGGACGTCTTTCACCTTGAACTGCAGCTTCTTCAGGCCAAGACGAAGCTTAACTGATCGGCAGCGCTCCATCAGTGCCAGGAGCTTCACATCGTGGTCGCGTTCTGCTTCTTCGTCTGTTTCACCACAGCCTACGATCAGGATATCATCGGCGATGGGTTCAATGCCCTTGAGCCCAGCCAGTAACTCGTGCTGCTTGCGTTGGTATACCTCAGGCGCCACTGAGACACCAAACGGGAGCTTGAGCCAGCGTTTCCGACCCCAGGGGGTCCAGAAGGTAGTCATGAAGCTGCTTTCTTCGTCCAGCTTGCATTGAAGGAATGCATCTCGGGCATCCACCAAGGTGAAAATCCTGGCCTTGGGAAGCTTATAGAGGACATCCTCTAGTGTCGGCATGATGTAGTGGGATCGTTTCAGTGCTTGGTTCAGATGCTTTGGGTCGATGCAGACCCTCAGCTTCTCTGGTTTTTTTACTATGACCATATTGCTGATCCAGTCAGTTGGTTCAGTCACAGATGTCATGTGGCCATCGGCCTCATACTTGTCCAGCTGGGCCTTCACAGCCACTTTCATTGCAATGGGCACATTGCGAGGAGCACACTGGACTGGAGTAATGCTCTCATCCACTTCAAAGTGTACCTCCCCAGGCACTGATTCAACGGGCATGTTGAATACATCGTCATATCTACTGAGTAGTTGTTCTTTGGACAGGGGTCCATGCTGGACATGATCCACAATGTGCAGGTCATTTGGTACAGTGAACTGCATCAGTCCCAGGCGTTCGCATGTAGAGCCTGAGAGGAGAGGATTTTGACTGGTTTTCACAATCTCGAACTCCAGCTTGTGTTTGCGTCCCCGAATAACACATTCGGTCTCAAAGGTGCCCATAGAGCTCATTAGTTCTCCTGAGTACAGCTTTAGTCTAGTATCGCTGGGAAATAGATGTGTGTCAGGTGCCAGATTGATTTTGTCTTTGTAGCTCATTACGTTGCATGTAGCACCCGAATCCAGTTGACATTGTTGTTGCTTGTTGTGTAATCGTAGTGTCACAAACCATTTCTTCCCTCTTGAGTGTACAGCCCCAATGGATTCATGCATGTAAATGTCACTTTCACTGTTCAGCTCTGAACATTGAGTAACATCATCAACACAGTGAATCTTGCCCTCACTCACCCTTCTTTTGCTTTTGAGACACACTTTTGCAAAGTGATTATTAGTTCCACAAGCTCTGCATGGTTTTCCATAGGCCGGGCAGTGCTCTTTGCCACGTGTGTGTGTATTCCCACAGTATTTACATGCTACGGGGCTCTCTGTGTTCACCGTTCGTGGTGAATTACTCTGCCTCGATTGGTTTTGTCTGAATGTCTGCCTAGCAACAGCGTGAACAGTATCAACGTCGGAGCGTGGGGTTTCAGTTTCCATTGCTCTCATTCTCATGTCAGTGACTTCAGCAGTGCGGCACATTTCGATGGCAGTTACTAATGTTAAGCCTCTCTCTCTCAGTAGACGCCGGCGCGTATTCTCATTTGCAATTCCCAGTACTATTTTGTCACGAATCAGTTCATCTTTCAATCCCCCGTATTCACAAGTGGCGGATTTCTCTCTCAAACGGGTTACAAAGTTGTGTACTGACTCACCCTCTTCCTGTTTGCAGCTTCCGAAAACGAACCGCTCGTAAATTACGTTTCTGGCGGGTTTGAAGTAATTCTCCAATGCATCCAATATAGCCTTTGCATCACACTGTTGTCGTGCCGTGAGGGTGAGATTGTGCCGGTAGATATGCCTGCATTCGCTGCCCATTAAACTCCTCAGAGTTGCCGCTTGTACCTCGTTGGGTTTCTCACGTAGACCGGTCGCCAGCGCATAGTCCTCGAATTCATCCCTGAAGTTGTCCCAATTAGTATTCCAGTCCCCTGTGAGAACCATGTGATTTGGTGGCGGAATGTTCGCTGCCATAGCAATGGAATAGGAGATTTCTTTGTCTTCAGTCATGGAGGTAGGTAGTGATGCTAGCTAGCCAGCTAACACGAGTTGATCAGTGTTGTGAGTAGGAAACGGCTTGTGTTCGCATATGGAACGTAACTGCGCCTATACTGTACTTAGCTACAAAAATAACAAACGTGTGTTTTCCGAGCCACTTCTGATACCATGTTTCTGTATGATATGTTGGATTAAGGAATAAAGACAGACACCAATGTTCAGTTCAATAGCCTTGTTCAGCCTTGTACAAATCCCTACGCGTGGAGTCTGGGGAACAGTCCAACTAGTCGATTACCTATCAACTAGACTCCGTAACAGCACCTAGGCACCTCCCAGTGGGTAAGTTAAAACCTTTACCAGTTCCACAACGACCATGGTCTCATCTTAGTATTTATTTCCTTACTGATCTTCCCCTCTCTCAAGGTAACACCACCATCCTGGTCGTTGTGGACTGCTTTTCCAAGGACTGCCGCCTCCTTCCTCTGTCCGATCTCCCCACGGCCCTGCAGACTGCCGAGGCCCTGTTTACACACGTCTTCCGGCACTACGGGGTACCAGAGGACATAGTGTCTGACCGGGGTCCCCAGTTCACGTCAAAAGTCTGGAAGGCGTTCATGGAACGTCTGGGGGTCTCGGTCAGCCTGACCTCTGGGTTCCACACCGAGTCTAATGGGCAGGTGGAACTGGTAAATCAGGACGTGGGTAGGTTCCTGAGGTCCTATTGCCAGGATCGGCCGGGGGAGTGGTCGGTGTTCCTGCCATGGGCCGAATATGCCCAGAACTCTCTCCGCCACTCCTCTAACCTAACGCCATTTCAGTGTGTTTTGGGTTACCAACCTGTCCTGGCACCGTGGCACCAGAGCCAGACCGAAGCTCTTGCGGTGAATGACTGGTTTCGGCGCTCGGAGGAGACGTGGAACGCTGCCCGTGTTCACCTCCAACGCGCCGTGCGTCATCAGAAGGAAAAAAGCTGACCGTCACCGCAGTGAGGCCCCCGTCTTTGTACCGGGGGATCGGGTCTGGCTCTCGACCCGGAATCTGCCCCTCCGCCTGCCCTGCCGGAAGCTGAGCCCGCGGTTTGTAGGGCCGTTCAAAGTCCTGAGGAGAATCAACGAGGTCACATATAGGTTATTACTTCCCCCTGATTACCCCTCGTTTCATGTGTCTCTGGTCAGGCCGGTGGTGGCTGGTCCGCTCCAGGAGTCTGAGGTGCGGGAGGTCCCTCCACCTCCTTTGGACATCAAGGGGGCGCCAGCATACTCTCTCCGTTCCATACTAGATTCGAGGCGCCGGGTGGGGGGCCTTCAGTACCTCGTGGAGTGGGAAGGGTACAGTCCGGAGGAACGGTGCTGGGTCCCGGTGAGGGATATCCTCGATCCCTCTCTGTTGAGGGACTTCCATCGTCGCCACCCGACTCGCCCTGCTCCGCGTCCTCCTGGCTGTCCCCGAGGCCGGGGTCGCCAGGGTCGACGCGCTGCTACAGCTGCGCGTCAAGGGAGGGGTACTGTCACGAATTCAGCCGAGGCTGCCCCTCCTCCTTGCTCGGGCAGGTTTCGGCGTTCGTTGTCACCGGCTTACTGGCCACTACCGCTTCATTTATCATCACTCCATTTGTCTTGTCTTGTCAATCACACACACCTGGTAATCATTCCCTCATTAGTCTGTGTATAAGTGTTCCCTCTGCCCACTTGTCCTTTGTGAGTGATTGTTCATTGTGAGAGTAGCTCAGTTGAGCTACTCTTTCCTTGTATGTAGCCAAGGTGGATTTTTCCCTTGTGCTAGTTTCGTTTTGACGCTTGCTGCCCTTTATTCATGTACACTGAATAAACTCTGGATTTGGGTGTTTTGCCTCCTGCGCCTGACTCCGTCATTCACACCTCGTCACAAAACTTGTAGTGTATTTGAGGTTTAAAAAGGCTTCTGAAGTTTGTAATTTCCACTTTGAAGTTTTCAGGCCTGATTTTCCCTAAGGGAAAATCTATTAACCCCTACAAAAATGTCCATTAATTATAATCCATGTAATAATTCACATTTCCTGTTGCTGCAGGATGATCTTCCTTCTGTAGCAATTTGGCTCAAAATTAAGATCCTACATCTGTATGGGTAAACAGTTGATTCATAAATGAAAGTGCTCTTGCCGTTCTCTGAGCTTTTATTTGAAACATTTTACAGTTGAAGTCGGAAGTTTACATATACCTTAGCCAAATACATTTCAACTCAGTTTTTCACAATTCCTGATATTTATTCCTAGTAAAAATTCCCTGTCTTAGGTCAGTTAGGATCACCACTTTATTTTAAGAATGTGAAATGTCAGAATAATAGTAGAGAGAATGTTTTATTTAAGGTTTTATTTCTTTCATCACATTCCCAGTGGGTCAGAAGTTTACATACACTCAATTAGAATTAGGTAGCATTGCCTTTAAATTGTTTTACTTGGGTCAAACGTTTCGGGTAGCCTTCCACAAGCTTCCCACAATAAGTTGGGTTAATTTTGGCCCATTCCTCCTGACAGAGCTGGTGTAACTGAGTCAGGTTTGTAGGCCTCCTTGCTCGCACACACTTTTTCAGTTCTGCCCACAAATGTTCTATAGGATTGAGGTCAGGGCTTTGTGATGGCCACTCCAATACCTTGACTTTGTTGTCCTTAAGCCATTTTGCCACAACTTTGGAAGTATGCTTGGGGTCATTGTCCATTTGGAAGACTCATTTGCGACCAAGCTTTAACTTCCTGACTGATGTCTTGAGATGTTGCTTCAATATATCCACATCATTTTCCTTCCTCATGATGCCATCTATTTTGTGAAGTGCACCAGTCCCTCCTGCAGCAAAGCACCCCCACAGCATGATGCTGCCACCCCCATGCTTCACGGTTGGGATGGTGTTCTTCGGCTTGCAAGCCTTCCCCTTTTTCCTCCAAACATAACGATGGTCATTATGGCCAAACAGTTCTATTTTTGTTTCATCAGACCAGAGGCCATTTCTCCAAAAAGTATGATTTTTGTCCCCATGTGCAGTTGCAAACCGTAGTCTGGCTTTTTAATGGCGGTTTTGGAGCAGTGGCTTCTTTCTTGTTGAGCGGCCTTTCAGGTTATGTCAATATAGGGCTCATTTTACTGTGGACATAGATACTTTTGTACCTGTTTCCTCCAGCATCTTCACAAGGTCCTTTGCTGTTGTTCTGGGATTGATTTGCACTTTTCGCACCAAAGTCCGTTCATCTCTAGGAGACAGAACAAGTCTCCTTCCTGAGCGGTATGACGGCTGCGTGGTCCCATGGTGTTTATACTTTCGTACTATTGTTTGTATAGATTAACGTGGTACCTTCAGGCGTTTGGAATTTTCTCCCAAGGATGAACCAGACTTGTGGAGGTCTACAATCTTTTTTCTGAGGTCTTGGCTGATTTCTTTTGATTTTCCTATGATGTCAAGCAAAGAGGCACTGAGTTTGAAGGTAGGCCTTGAAATACATCCACAGCTACACCTCCAATTGACTCAAATGATGTCAATTAGCCTATCAGAAGCTTCTAAAGCCATGACATCATTTTCTGGAATTTTCCACGCTGTTTAAAGGCACAGTCAACTTAGTGTATGTAAACTTCTGACCCACTGGAATTGTGATACAGTGAATTATAAGTGAAATAATCTGTCTGTAAGCAATTGATGGAAAATTACTTGTGTCATGCACAAAGTAGATGTCCTAACTGACTTGCCAAAACTATAGTTTGTTAACAAGAAATTTGTGGAGTGGTTGAAAAACGAGTTTTAATGACTCCAACCTAAGTGTACGTAAACTTCCGACTTCAACTGCATGTGTCATGGGTTATTGAGGAGGAGTTAGTGTGTTATATTACAGTATCTAATAAGTCAACCATTCAGCTAAAATTACAACTTAGAGAAAAATAAATGCATTACAGTAATTATTTCGTAGCATTTTTATCCAGGCAATCTAAACCTGAATATTTATTTTAAAAATGTTCTATCTTTTAACTTTGGCCTCAGACAGAATATCTTATGTCAGCCAACACATCTGATCACATCTTAATGAAGCATTTTTTATAGATTTTTTAACTTCATATTCATTATGTTCAACCCCATACCAATGTCTGTTCCTTGTACATCTTTTAACTGACCCTTGTGGTAATTATGGTCACAGGGCGGAAGCTGAAGCGTTTTGGGGCCCTGAAGGCGGGTCTGGCCCCAGCCTTGATGTTCCAGGGACCCTTGTCAGCCCTGGGGGATGGTCTGGCCCCAGCCTTGATGTACCAGGGGCCCTTGTCAGCCCTGGGGGATGGTCAGGCCCTGGCCTCTCTACCCTGCATGCCTGGCCTCCACGAGCTGCACCTCTCCCCTCAGATCATCAGCATTCTGGAGAGCATCGAGCCTGAGGTGGGTCGTAGTTGCTGATTTAGGGGGGGGGGGATCCTAACCTCCACCTAAGTCTAATTGTAACTTACTCTCCCATTGACTTCAATGCATGACTAAGTGAACATTTTGCCTTAAGGAAAAGTTAGGATTCATATTCATCAAAGGTACCTTTTGGTTTGTGTTGTTACGTCCTGCTGCTGACAATGAATTAACATTCAGGGATCAATCATAAATATTAATAAACTATAATAATAATAATAATAAACTATAACTGATAATAATAATATGCCATTTAGCTTTTATCCAAAGCGACTCACAGTCATGTGCGCATACATGTTTACGTATGGGTGGTCCCGGGGATCGAACCCACTACCCTGGGCGCTACAAGCGCCGTGCTCTACCAGCTGAGCTACAGAGGACCTAATCATGTATTCGTCTCTCCATCCTACCAGGTGGTGTACTCTGGCTACGACAGCTCCCAGCCTGACATGCCACACCTCCTCCTCAACAGCCTCAACAGACTGTGTGACAGACAGCTGCTGTGGATCGTCCGCTGGTCCAAATCCCTGCCAGGTAATAAGCAGGACGAGTGTTGACCGTGTTATAAATGCGGTATGTGTGCTTTATGAATGTCTTATGATGTCCTGAGAGACAGACTGTGTATCGTCTGGTGATCAAGTAACAGCAGGAGGAATACCAACTGGTTTGATATCCTAACTTGACATCTGCACACGTAATCCATCCACACTTCATATACTGATGTAAATGGGAGGTTTGCGCCCATGTGGATCCAAGTTAGGATTGGGTTACTTTACTGAAGTCAACCTGTACCACATTACAGACAGCAGTAGTAGACTGCAGTAGCCTTGGTCAGGTCTGCCAGATAACAGAGTAACTTTATTCAGGGTTGACTTATGATATAAGTCTATGGGTTCGTCCTGAATGGCACACTCTTCCCTATATAGTGCACTACTTTTGACCAAAGCTCTATGGGCCCTGGTCAAAAGTAGTGCACTAAATAGGGCATCCCATGGGCTAGGCCTTCTCAGGGCCAACACCCTCACCATGGTCTCCATGGTCACCACACCCGAACCATGGTCTCCATGGTCACCAGCGTTCCGAAGCGAAGGTCTCACTCCCTAACACTGGCAGGCAGAGATACAGCCAGGGACATGGCTTTGATCAAATAAAAAGACATAACCATTGTGAAAGTGCGACCAATCCTTTCTTCTCTTTTAAAGTCATGAAATACCCTTTATCATTACTGGTAACCTCCTAAACACCCTTTATCATTACTGGTAACCTCCTAAACACCCCATTATCACTACTGGTAACCTCCTAAACACCCCATTATCACTACTGGTAACCTCCTAAACACCCCATTATCACTACTGGTAACCTCCTAAACACCCCATTATCACTACTGGTAAAATCCTAAACACCCCATTATCACTACTGGTAACCTCCTAAACACCCCATTATCACTACTGGTAACCTCCTAAACACCCCTTTATCACTACTGGTAACCTCCTAAACACCCTTTATCACTACTGGAAACCTCCTAAACACCCCATTATCACTACTGGTAACCTCCTAAACACCCTTTATCATTACTGGTAACCTCATAAACACCCCATTATCACTACTGGTGAAATCCTAAACACCCCATTATCACTACTGGTAACCTCCTAAACACCCCATTATCACTACTGGTAACCTCCTAAACACCCCATTATCACTACTGGTAACCTCCTAAACACCCCATTATCACTACTGGTAACCTCCTAAACACCCCATTATCACTACTGGAAACCTCCTAAACACCCCATTATCACTACTGGTAACCTCCTAAACACCCCTTTATCATTACTGGTAACCTCCTAAACACCCCATTATCACTACTGGTAACGGTAATGATTTGACAGGGAGGGAAGAACAGTTCCCATAAGGAGAGTTAATGGTTTGACATTTGTTGTTATGAAACATGAAACACACCACCATTAAATACGAGCCAGATCAAAAGCTGCAAAGCTATTATGGTTGACCAGTAGTGATATATCTACCATTATGGTTGACCAGTAGTGATATATCTACCATTATGGTTGACCAGTAGTGATATATCTACCATTATGGTTGACCAGTAGTGATATATCTACCATTATGGTTGACCAGTAGTGATATATCTACCATTATGGTTGACCAGTAGTGATATATCTACCATTATGGTTGACCAGTAGTGATATATCTACCATTATGGTTGACCAGTAGTGATATATCTACCATTATGGTTGACCAGTAGTGATATATCTACCATTATGGTTGACCAGTAGTGATATATCTACCATTATGGTTGACCAGTAGTGATATATCTACCATTATGGTTGACCAGTAGTGATATATCTACCATTATGGTTGACCAGTAGTGATATATCTACCATTATGGTTGACCAGTAATGATATATCTACCATTATGGTTGACCAGTAGTGATATATCTACCATTATGGTTGACCAGTAGTGATATATCTACCATTATGGTTGACCAGTAGTGATATATCTACCATTATGGTTGACCAGTAGTGATATATCTACCATTATGGTTGACCAGTAGTGATATATCTACCATTATGGTTGACCAGTAGTGATATATCTACCATTATGGTTGACCAGTAGTGATATATCTACCATTATGGTTGACCAGTAGTGATATATCTACCATTATGGTTGACCAGTAGTGATATATCTACCATTATGGTTGACCAGTAGTGATATATCTACCATTATGGTTGACCAGTAGTGATATATCTACCATTATGGTTGACCAGTAATGATATATCTACCATTATGGTTGACCAGTAATGATATACAGTGGGGAAAAAAAGTATTTAGTCAGCCACCAATTGTGCAAGTTCTCCCACTTAAAAAGATGAGAGAGGCCTGTAATTTTCATCATAGGTACACGTCAACTATGACAGACAAAATGAGAAAAAAAAATCCAGAAAATCACATTGTAGGATTTTTAATGAATTTATTTGCAAATTATGATGGAAAATAAGTATTTGGTCAATAACAAAAGTTTCTCAATACTTTGTTATATACCCTTTGTTGGCAATGACACAGGTCAAACGTTTTCTGTAAGTCTTCACAAGGTTTTCACACACTGTTGCTGGTATTTTGGCCCATTCCTCCATGCAGATCTCCTCTAGAGCAGTGATGTTTTGGGGCTGTCGCTGGGCAACACGGACTTTCAACTCCCTCCAAAGATTTTCTATGGGGTTGAGATCTGGAGACTGGCTAGGCCACTCCAGGACCTTGAAATGCTTCTTACGAAGCCACTCCTTCGTTGCCCGGGCAGTGTGTTTGGGATCATTGTCATGCTGAAAGACCCAGCCCCGTTTCATCTTCAATGCCCTTGCTGATGGAAGGAGGTTTTCACTCAAAATCTCACGATACATGGCCCCATTCATTCTTTCCTTTACACGGATCAGTTGTCCTGGTCCCTTTGCAGAAAAACAGCCCCAAAGCATGATGTTTCCACCCCCATGCTTCACAGTAGGTATGGTGTTCTTTGGATGCAACTCAGCATTCTTTGTCCTCCAAACACGACGAGTTGAGTTTTTACCAAAAAGTTATATTTTGGTTTCATCTGACCATATGACATTCTCCCAATCCTCTTCTGGATCATCCAAATGCACTCTAGCAAAACTTCAGACGGGCCTGGACATGTACTGGCTTAAGCAGGGGGACACGTCTGGCACTGCAGGATTTGAGTCCCTGGCGGCGTAGTGTGTTACCGATGGTAGGCTTTGTTACTTTGGTCCCTGCTCTCTGCAGGTCATTCACTAGGTCCCCCCGTGTGGTTCTGGGATTTTTGCTCACCGTTCTTGTGATCATTTTGACCCCACGGGGTGAGATCTTGCGTGGAGCCCCAGATCGAGGGAGATCATCAGTGGTCTTGTATGTCTTCCATTTCCTAATAATTGCTCCCACAGTTGATTTCTTCAAACAAAGCTGCTTACCTATTGCAGATTCAGTCTTCCCAGCCTGGTGCAGGTCTACAATTTTGTTTCTGGTGTCCTTTGACAGCTCTTTGGTCTTGGCCATAGTGGAGTTTGGAGTGTGACTGTTTGAGGTTGTGGACAGGTGTCTTTTATACTGATAACAAGTTCAAACAGGTGCCATTAATACAGGTAACGAGTGGAGGACAGAGGAGCCTCTTAAAGAAGAAGTTACAGGTCTGTGAGAGCCAGAAATCTTGCTTGTTTGTAGGTGACCAAATACTTATTTTCCACCATAATTCGCAAATAAATTCATTAAAAATCCTACAATATGATTTTCTGGATTTTTTTTTCTCAATTTGTCTGTCATAGTTGACGTGTACCTGTGATGAAAATTACAGGCCTCTCTCATCTTTTGAAGTGGGAGAACTTGCACAATTGGTGGCTGACTAAATACTTTTTTTCCCCATTGTATCTACCTAGTGATATATCTACCATTATGGTTGACCAGTAGTGATATATCTACCATTATGGTTGACCAGTAATGATATATCTACCATTATGGTTGACCAGTAATGATATATCTACCATTATGGTTGACCAGTAATGATATATCTACCATTATGGTTGACCGGTAATGATATAGCTACAACCGTGTATGACTGTTACTACGGTGATGACTGTTACTACGGTGAGTACGTTTCTAGGTTACTACATTCACACTCTGCCCACAGATACGCGTCACTTCCTGTACTTCACATAGAGCAGAACAACTTGTTCCTGATAATGACATGATAACAACATGATAACATTGTTATATACATAATAAACCCTTTTAACTCAAATGACAGTAGATAAAGTGTTACTAAAGGTAATACAATTCAACTCACATTTTGATTTATTTTTCCACCTTTATTTAACCAGGTAAGCCAGTTGAGAACAAGTTCTCATTTACAACTGCGACCTGGCCAAGATAAAGCAAAGCAGTGCGATAAAAACAACAACACAGAGTTACATATGGGGTAAAACAAAACATACAGTCAAAAATACAACAGAAAATATATATACAGTGTGTTCAAATGTAGCAAGTTATGGAGGTAAGGCAATATATAGGCCATAGTGCAAAATAATTACAATTAGTATTAACACTGGAATGATAGATGTGCAAGAGATGATGTGCAAATAGAGATACTGGGGTGCAAAGTAGCTAAATAAATAACAATATGGGGATGAGGTAGTTAGGTGGGCTAATTTCAGATGGGATGTGTACAGGTGCAGTGATCGGTAAGGTGCTCTGACAACTGATGCTTAAAGTTAGTGAGGGAGATAAGAGTCTCCAGCTTCAGAGATTTTTGCAGTTCGTTCCAGTCATTGGCAGCAGAGAACTGGAAGGAATGGCGGCCAAAGGAGGTGTTGGCTTTGGGGATGACCAGTGAGATATACCTGCTGGAATGCATACTACGGGTGGGTGTTGCTATGGTGACCAATGAGCTAAGATAAGGCGGGGATTTGCCTAGCAGTGATTTATAGATGACCTGGAGCCAGTGGGTTTGGCGATGAATATGTAGTGAGGACCAGCCAACAAGAGCGTACAGGTTACAGTGGTGGGTAGTGTATGGGGCTTTGGAGACAAAACGGATGGCACTGTGATAGACTACATCCAATTTGCTGAGTAGAGTGTTGGAGGCTATTTTGTAAATGACATCGCCGAAGTCAAGGATCAGTAGGATAGTCAGTTTTACGAGGGCATGTTTGGCAGCATGAGTGAAGGATACTTTGTTGCGAAATAGGAAGCCGATTCTAGATTTAACTTTGGATTGGAGATGCTTAATATAAGTCTGGAAGGAGAGTTAACAGTCTAACCAGACACCTAGGTATTTGTAGTTGTCCACATACTCTAGGTCCTGTCGAGAGTATTGATTCTAGTCGGGTGGGCGGGTGCCAGCAGCGTTCGATTGAAGAGCATGCATTTAGTTTTACTAGTGTTTAATAGCAGTTGGAGGCTACTGAAGGAGTGTTGTATGGCATTGAAGCTCGTTTGGAGGTTTGTTAACACAGTGTCCAATGAAGGGCCAGATGTATACAAAATGGTGTCGTCTGCGTAGAGGTGGATCTGAGAATCACCAGCAGCAAGAGCGACATCATTGATATACACAGAGAAAAGAGTCGGCCCAAGATTTGAACCCTGTGGCAGCCCCATAGAGACTGCCATAGGTCCAGACAACAGGCCCTCCGATTTGACACATTGAACTCTATCTGAGAAGTAGTTGGTGAACCAGGTGAGGCAGTCATTTGAGAAACCAAGGCTATTTAGTCTGCCAATAAGAATGCGTTGGTTAACAGAGTCAAAAGCCTTGGCCAGGTCGATGAAGACGGCTGCACAGTACTGTCTATTATCGATTGCGGTTATAATATCGTTTAGGACCTTGAGCATGGCTGAGGTGCACCCATGACCAGCTCGGAAACCGGATTGCATAACGGAGAAGGTACGGTGGGATTCGAAATGGTCGGTGATCTGTTTGTTAACTTGGCTTTCAAAAACCTTCAAAAGGCAGGGCAGGATGAATATAGGTCTGTAACAGTTTGGATCTAGAGTGTCACCCCCTTTGAAGAGGGTTATGACCGCGGCAGCTTTCCAATCTCTGGGGATCTCAGACGTTACGAAAGAGAGGTTGAACAGGCTAGTAATAGGGGTTGCAACAATTTCGGCTGCTAATTTTAGAAAGAAAGGGTCCAGATTGTCTAGCCCAGATGATTTGTAGGGGTCCAGATTTTGCAGCTCTTTCAGAACATCAGCTGTCTGAATTTGTGTGAAGGAGAAGCGGGGGGGGGGGGGGGCATGGGCAAGTTGCAGCGGAGGGTGCAGAGCTGGTGGCCGGGGTAGTGGTAGCCAGGTGGAAAGCATGGCCAGCCATAGCAAAATGCTTGTTAAAATTCTTGATTATTGTAGATTTATCGGTGGTGATAGTGTTTCCTAGCCTCAGTGCAGTGGGCAGCTGGGAGTAGGTGCTCTTATTCTCCATGGACTTTACAGTGACCCAAAACTTTTTGGAGTTAGTGCTAAAGGATGCAAATTTCTGTTTGAAAAAGCTAGCCTTTGCTTTCCTAACTGCTTGTGTATATTGGTTCCTAACTTCCCTGAAAAGTTGCATATCGCGGGGGCTATTCGATGCTAATGCAGTACGCCACAGGATGTTTTTGTGCTGGTCAAGGGCAGTCAAGTCTGAGGAGAACCAGGGGCTATATCTGTTCTTAGTTCTGCATTTTTTGAATGGGGCATGCTTATTTAAGATTGAGAGGAAAGCACTTTTAAAGAACAACCAGGCATCCCCTACTGACGGAATGAGATCGATATCCATCCAGGATACCTGGGCCAGGTCAATTAGGAAGGCCTGCTCGCTAAAGTGTTTTAGGGAGCGTTTGACAGTATTGAGGGGTGGTCATTTGACCGCGGACCCGTTACAGACGCAGGCAATAAGGCAGTGATCACTGAGATCCTGGTTGAAGACAGCGGAGGTGTATTTATAGGGTAAGTTAGTCAGGATGATATCTATGAGGGTGCCCATGTTTACGGATTTAGGGTTGTACCTGGTAGGTTCCTTGATAATTTGTGTGAGATTGAGGGCATCTAGTTTGGATTGTAGGATGGCCGGGGTGTTAAGCATATTCCAGTTTAGGTCAACAAGCAGTACGAACTCTGAGGATAGGGCAATCAATTCACATATGGTGTCCAGGGCACAGCTGGGGACTGAGGGGGGTCTGTAGCAAGCGGCAACAGTGAGAGACTTATTTCTGGAAAGGTGGATTTTTAGAAGTAGGAGCTCAAACTGTTTGGGCAAAGACCTGGATAGTATGATAGAGCTCTGCAGGCTATCTCTACAGTAGATTGCAACTCCACCCCCTTTGGCAGTTCAATCTAGACGGAAAATGTTGTAGTTGGGGATGGACATTTCTGAATTTTTGGTGGCCTTCCTAAGCCAGGATTCAGACACTGCTAGAACATCAGGGTTGGCGGAGTGTGCTAACGCAGTGAATAACTCAAATTTAGGGAGGAGGATTCTCATGTTAACATGCAAAAAGCCAAGGCTTTTACGGTTACAGAAGACAACAAATGATAGCGTCTGGGGAGTAGGAGTGATACTGGGAGCTGCAGGGCCTGGATTAACCTCTACATCACCAGAGGAACAGAGGAGGACTAGAATAAGGATACGGCTAAAGGCTTTAAGAACTGGTCTTCTAGTGCGTTGGGTACAGAGAATAAAAGGGGCAGATTTCCGGGCGTTGTAGAATAGATTCAGGGCTTTATGTACAGACAAGGATATGGAAGGATATGAGTACAGTGGAGGTAAACCTAAGCATTGGGTAACAATGAAAGAGATAGCATCACTGGAGGCACCGATTGAGCCGGTCTCCGCGTGTATGAGGGATGGAACAAAGGAGCTATTTGAGGTAGTTTGAGAGGGACTTGGGGCTCTACAGTGAAATTGTATAATAAGAACTAACTGGAACAGCAATAGGCAAGGCATATTGACATGGGAGAGAGGCATAAAGCAATCACAGGTGTTATTCGAGAGAGCTAAAACAACAACTGGTAATGGTGATGAACGTTTGGGCTGAGGCTAAACAGATAAAACAGGACAGGGTACCGGGTAAAGGAACAGTCCAGCAGGCATCAGCTGTGCAACTGAGTGATCATAAGGTCCAGTGAACAGCAATATGTGAGTCCGAGAGTAGTTCGAATTGGTGCTACAGCACAGGCGAGCAGGAAGCATGGCTGTCGAATTGCGTGTGCTAGCAGGCCGGGGCTAGCAGATGGATCTTCATGGTCGTCGCAACGGTAAGCCTGTTGAAACCACAGACGATTATGTCGGCAGACCAGTCGTGATGGATCGGCGGGGCTCCGTGTCGACCCTAGGAGGTCCCGTCCGGTTGACAGAGGGGTAGATAGCCGGGAGATGGGCCTGACTCGAGGCTAGCTCAAGGCTGATTAGCCAACAACAACATCCATTCGGTTGCAGCTAGCTAGTTGCGATGATCCAGAGTTAAAGGTCCAGTGATTCAGTGATTCCGGCAGAAAATCCGATTCTGGGTTCTGGGTCGATAACGAGCTGTGCAGACTGGCCGATAATAGTCCAGGTTAGAGCTGGCTGGTAGGTAGTGCAGGCCACGGACAATGGTGAAAAAACCGCTAACGGTAACAGTAGATGAGTGTGAAAAAATTTAATGAACTATTTCAATTAAAATGACAATTTATAAATATGAATGAAGGTAATGAACCATTTAAACTCAAATCACAGTAGATATGTATAAATATAGGAAATAAACCATTTCAACTCAAATGACAGATAAGTACGAATAAAGTTAATAAACATTTCAACTCAAATGACAGTAGATGTTTGACGAGTACTGAAGATACGAAGAGGCAGGACGCAGACGCAGGAATCAACAATGTAAAGGTTTACTTAACACTGAGCAAGAGAACAACAAAGAGCGAGTACACGACATGACACTAACAATCACACACAACACAACACTGAACAGTCCAGGGCTATATAGGGGTGGTGATGAGATGATGAGGTGCAGGTGCGCTGGAGGTGATTAGGGTGCGTTGGGTTTCCATTCTGGTGTTGCCGAGGTGGTGCGCTCAGACCGTTGGCTCAGTAGACCGGCGAATCAGAGCGCCGGAGGGGAGCAACGGGAGGAGATGTGACAAGACGAGTGTGAATAAAGGAACCATTTAAACTCAAATGTACTTCATTTACGTCATTTAGCAGACGCTCTTATCCAGAGCGACTTACAAATTGGTGCATTCAACTTATGATAGCAAGTGGGACAACCACTTTTTTTTTCTTCTTTTTTTTTATGGGGGGGGGGGGGGGGGTAGAAGGATAACTTTATACTATTTCAGGTATTCGTTAAAGAGGTAGGGTTTCAAGTGTCTCCGGACGGTGGTCAGTGACTCATCTGTCCTGGCGTCGTGAGGGAGCTTGTTCCACCATTGGGGTGCCAGAGCAGCAAATAGCTTTGACTGGGCTGAGCGGGAACTGTGCTTCCGTAGAGGTAGGGGAGCTAGCAGGCCAGAGGTGGATGAACGTAGTGCCCTCGTTTGGGTGTAGGGTCTGATCAGAGCCTGAAGATAAGGAGGTGCCATTCCCCTCACAGCTCCGTAGGCAAGCACCATGGTCTTGTAGTAGATGCGAGCCTCAACTGGAAGCCAGTGGAGTGTGCGGAGGAGCGGGGTGACATGAGAGAACTTGGGAAGGTTGAACACCAGACGGGCTGCGGCGTTCTGGATAAGTTGTAGTGGTTTAATGGCACAGGCAGGGAGCCCAGCCAACAGCGAGTTGCAGTAATCCAGACGGGAGATGACAAGTGCCTGGATTAGGACCTGGGCCGCTTTCTGTGGAAGGTAGGGTCGTACTCTAAAAATGTTGTAGAGCATGAACCTGCAGGATCGGCTCACCGCTTTGATGTTAGCAGAGAACGACAGGGTGTTGTCCAGGGTCACGCCAAGGCTCTTTGCACTCTTGGAGGAGGACACAATGGAGTTGTCAACCGTGATGGCGAGATCATGGAGCGGGCAGTCCTTCCCAGGGAGGAAGATCAGCTCCGTCTTGCTGAGGTTCAGCTTGAGGTGGTGATCCGACATCCACACTGATTTGTCTGCCAGACATGCAGAGATGCGATTCGCCGCCTGGTTATCAGAAGGGGGAAAGGAGAAAATTAATTGTTTGTCGTCTGCGTAGCAATGATTGGAGAGGCCATGTGAGGATATGACAGAGCCAAGTGACTTGGTGTATAGAGAGAATAGGAGAGGGCCTAGAACTGAGCCCTGGGGGACACCAGTGGTGAGAGCACGTGGTGCGGAGACAGATTCTCGCCACGCCACCTGGTAGGAGCGACCTGTCAGGTAGGACGCAATCCAAGAGTGAGCAGCGCCGGAGATGCCCAACTCGGAGAGGGTGGAGAGGAGGATCTGATGGTTCACAGTATCAAAGGCAGCAGATAGGTCTAGAAGGATAAGAGCAGAGGAGAGAGAGTTAGCTTTAGCAGTGCGGAGAGCCTCCGTGACACAGAGAAGAGCTGTCTCAGTTGATTGACCAGTCTTGAAACCTGACTGGTTTGGATCAAGAAGGTCATTCTGAGAGAGATAGCAGGAGAGTTGGCTAGAGACGGCACGCTCAAGAGTTTTGGAGAGAAAAGAAAGAAGGGATACTGGTCTGTAGTTGTTGACATCGGAGGGATCGAGTGTAGGTTTTTTGAGGAGGGGTGCAAATCTCGCTCTCTTGAAGACGGAAGGGACATGGCCAGCGGTCAAGGATGAGTTGATGAGCGAGGTGAGGTAAGGGAGAAGGTCTCCGGAAATGGTCTGGAGAATAGAGGAAGGGATAGGGTCAAGCAGGCAGGTTGTTGGGCGGCCGGCCGTCACAAGTCGCAAGATTTCATCTGGAGAGAGAGGGGAGAAAGAAGTCAAAGCATAGGTTAGGGCAGTGTGAGCAGGACCAGCGGTGTCATTTGACTTAATAAATGAGGATCGGATGTCGTCAAGGAGGGAGGAGGAGGAGGAGGAGGAGGAGGAGGAGGATTCAGCAGGGAGGAGAAGGTGGCAAAGAGCTTCCTAGGGTTAGAGGCAGAGGCTTGAAATTTAGAGTGGTAGAAAGTGGCTTTAGCAGCAGAAACAGAGGAAGAGAATGTAGAGAGGAGGGAGTGAAAAGATGACAGGTCCGCAGGGAGTCTAGTTTTCCTCCATTTCCGCTCAGCTGCCCGGAGCCCTGTTCTGTGAGCTCGCAATGAGTCATCAAGCCACGGAGCAGGAGGGGAGGACCGAGCCGACCGGGAGGATAGGGGACATAGAGAGTCAAAAGATGCAGAAAGGGAGGAGAGGAGGGTTGAGGAGGCAGAATCAGGAGATCGGAGGGAGAAGGATTTAGCAGAGGGAAGAGATGATAGGATGGAAGAGGCGAGAGTAGCGGGAGAGAGAGAGCGAAGGTTGCGAGGGCACATTACCATCTGAGTAGGGGCAGAGTGAGTAGTGTTGGAGGAGAGCGAGAGAGAAAAGGATACAAAGTAGTGGTCGGAGACTATTAGTAGAAGAACAGCATCTAGTAAAGATGAGGTCAAGCGTATTACCTGCCTTGTGAGTAGGGTGGGACGGTGAAAGGGTGAGGTCAAAAGAGGAAAGGAGTGGAAAGAAGGAGGCAGAGAGAAATGAGTCAAAGGCAGACGTAGGGAGGTTAAAGTCACCCAGAACTGTGAGGGGTGAGCCATCCTCAGGAAAGGAACTTATCAAGGCGTCAAGCTCATTGATGAACTCTCCAAGGGAACCTGGAGGGCGATAAATGACAAGGATGTTAAGCTTGAATGGGCTAGTGACTGTGACAGCATGGAATTCAAATGAGGAGATAGACAGATGGGTCAGGGAAAAAAGAGAGAATTTCGACTTGGGAGAGATGAGGATTCCTGTGCCACCGCCGCGCTGACCAGATGCTCTCGGGGTATGCGAGAACACATGGTTAGACGAGGAAAGAGCAGTAGGAGTAGCAGTGTTTTCTGTGGTAAACTATGTTTCCGTCAGCGCCAAGAAGTCGAGGGACTGGAGGGTAGCATAGGCTGAGATGAACTCTACCTTGTTGGCCCGCAGAACGGCAGTTCCAGAGGCTGCCAGAGACCTGGAACTCCACGTGGGTTGTGCGCGCAGGGACCACCAGAACACCCACGTGGTGTGAAGCGTTTGTATGGCCTGTGCAAAGAGGAGAGAACAGGGATAGACAGACACATAGTTGACAGGCTACAGAGAAAGGCTACAATAATGCAAAGGAGATCGGAATGAAATGAATTCAACATCTGGGAAAGCGAGAGAGCGGGGCCTCCCTCACTTACGTTTCACTGAAACACTCAAATATAACTCTCCCAACTTCCACTTTAGAAATTATAATTGTTGTAAACTACAGTGGTTCAATGTTTCTAGGAATAGACTCTAACTTACTTTATTCAGCTAGCTAACTTGGGACACCGAATCATATGACGCCAAAGCCAACTAGCATGCCAGCCTCCAATAACACGGTTTAGCACCAATACTCGGTTACAACAAACCACCAGTGTGTTAACACGCCAAGCAGATCATTTGTGTCCGTGTCTAACATTGTGTAAAGTTTTGGGGTGGTTTTGACAGTTTGAGTGAGTACGTCGTCAACTTATTCAGCCATTTAGTTAGCTAGAATAGTTAGCATACTAGCTAGCCATTGCTCTCTGCCAACGAACTAACCCCTCTTCCCACTGCACGAACACACAGAGAGCCAAGCTAACGTTAGCTAGTCACCCATGTCCCAAATTCCCTTGAACAACTCTGGTTACCAGTATGTAAAAACAAAACAAAAATAAATGTAGGTTATAACTTACCCTTAGTAGCTACTGTTAGCCAGTTAGGTGCAAAGCTAGCCACTGAATCTATTCAGCCAGTTCGCGTCTGTCCCAACGGAGAGAACGCGTCTCTAAATATTAAAGCTAGGTCGTTCCAGCTATTGTTTAGTTAGCTATCCAGGAAGCAACTAGCTAGCTACATTTCGAGTACAGTAGCTACTAACTACCTAACGTTAATGCTTCAGATAATGAGGTTAGAAAAACAGCTGAATGGTAGGTAGCTAGCTGGCATAATTACAGGTACACTTAAGCGTTGAATAACATTGGAAACAACTGCTAATCCACAGTTGCTAATAGTTACCAGTAGCTACCCGCTAGCTAGCTAGCTTTATTGGTCCAGGTAGTGAGTCAGCTAGCCTCATACTTTGTCCGGGCTGAGCCGAATACAATACTTACCTACAATAACCTACGATAACTACCTAGATAAGCTACCTACAATACCTACCTACAATCTAAATACATGGTTTAAGCTTTACTCGACACAATATGAGCCAAGCTTACCTCCCGCAGAGAGAGACACAACCTCACACGTCGCTGTCCCAGGAGATAAGTACGAATAAAGGTAATGAACCATTTCAACTCAAATGACAGTAGATAAGTGTTAATAAAGGTCATTCTCTCTTCTTTTATTACATTTACATTAATGTTTTGGTCATTGAGCAGACACTCTTATCCAGAGTGACTTACAGTCAGTGCATTCAACCATGGTAGGTAAAATAACCACATATCACAGTCATTGCAAGTAAAAAACGTTCTTGAAAACTACACATACTATTTTCTCTGGTTTGTTGACAGGGTTCCGTGGCCTCCACATCAACGATCAGATGACGCTCATCCAGTACTCCTGGATGAACCTCATGGTGTTCTCTCTGGGCTGGAGATCTTTCCAGAACGTCACCAGTGAATACTTGTACTTCGCTCCTGATCTCATCCTCAGCCAGTAAGTTGTGTCAATGTTCTATATTAATCTGAATTGAATTATTAAAACCTTTTTTTTTTTTTTTTCATTTATCCAACTATTTAGTTAAACAATAAAATCCCATTACGATATATCTCAATTTAAAATATTGTATTGTCTCCCAGGGATCGTATGAGGAGATCTCCAATCTATGATCTGTGTCTGGCCATGCAGTTCATCCCTCAGGAGTTCACCAGTCTCCAGGTCACCAAAGAAGAGTTCCTCTGTATGAAAGCCATCATGATTCTCAACACTGGTAAACACATCACAACACATCACAGTCCCACTTCCTCTTTAAAACACTACTGATGACCCTCCGCTAACCTTCCTGGCCCAACAGACTCCTGTTAGGATCAAATAAGAACAAACAGAAGACATCTGAAGCAGATGGTAAAGTGTTGGTTACACTATTATCTCTGTCCAAAATGACACCCTATCACATATAGCCCAGGCTCTGGTCTAAAGTAGTGCACTATATAGGGAATAGGGTGCCATTTGGGACACATCTATTGTCACTAGACCTAGAGATATACAGTGTTTCATAACGTGTTGTTGAACTGGGGAAAACGGACTGGGACAAGGGAGGATTTATGAAGCAGATGTTATTAAGTAGCAGTTTGACATTGACCTTTACATGAACAGAGACTGAACCCATCGAAAACAAGTTCACGGTCAAGTCTCAAGAGATCCAAGGGACTTCCACGTATGTTCTAAAAAGTGAAAACAGATTTTATGAGAGTAGTTGGCATTTCAAACAAAGTTGAAGTGAAGTAAAACCAAGATTAAGCTAAAGATTAAGATTAAGCAAAAATACATAGTACGCAGACAGTGATGTTGTAAGTCAAAAAAACAAATTGTCACAATTTATGTCACTGTCTCTCTCACTTTCTCCCTGGTACTTCAGGAGAACACAGAGTAGGCTTTGTGGCTGCGTATTTACGCTGCATATTTCACACTGCATATTTACACTGCATATTTCACACTGCGTATTTACACTGCATAATTACACTGCATATTCCACACTGCATATTCCACACTGCATATTTACACTGCATATTTACACTGCATATTTCACACTGCATATTTCACACTGCATATTTCACACTGCATATTTACACTGCATATTTCACACTGCGTATTTACACTGCATAATTACACTGCATATTTCACACAGCATATTTACACAGCATATTTACACTGCATATTCCACACTGCATATTCCACACTGCATATTTACACCGCATATTTACACTGCATATTTCACACTCTGCATATTTCACACTGCATATTTCACACTGCATATTTACACTGCATAATTACACTGCATATTTACACTTCATATTTACTCTACATATTTCACACTGCATATTTCACACTGCATATTCCACACTGCATATTCCACACTGCATATTTACACTGCATATTTACACTGCATATTTCACACTGCATATTTCACACTGCATATTTCACACTGCATATTTACACTGCATAATTACACTGCATATTTACACTGCATATCTACACTGCATATTTACACTGCATATCTACACTGCATATTTCCTCACTCATGTGGGAATTAAAATTCCCTCAGGAGAAATAAAGTTCTTCTAAATCTAATGGTCCATTTAGATTGAAATGATGCGATACGATTAAAGGCCCAGTGCAGTCAAAAATGTAATTGTCCTGTTTTATATATTTTTTTTTACACTATGATGTTGGAATAATACTGTGAAATTGTGAAAGTGATGATAATGCCCTTGGAGTGTAAGAGCTGTTTGGAAAGACTGCCTGAGATGTTTGCCTGTTTTGATGGAATGAAATATTGGCCTTCCATGGAGACATCACCTTGTGGTAAATTAGTTCAATTAATTACACTAATAAGAAAGAGAGTTCCAAACCTCTCTGCCAATAACAGCTACAGTAATTTTCCCCTTCTCACCCAGACAGTCCTAGCAAAATTCTTGCGTGAGAAATTGCTATTTGCTAAGAAGGTATTTTTGTTTCTTTTTGACAATTTTAATTGAAAACAATCATAGTAAGGTACTTAATTGTTACCCAGAAATGTTTTGACGTTGAGATAAAAACGCCTGCATTGGACCTTTATGCACAGTAGCGTCTCCGTGAATTAGAGTTAACCCGGACGATGCTGGGCCAATTGTGCGCCGCCCGATGGGACTCCCGATCACGGCCGGTTGTGATAGAGCCCGGGATTGAACCCAGGTCAGTAGAGACGCCTCCAGCACTGCGACGCAGTGCCTTAGACCGCTGCACCACTGTATAGGGAATAGGGTGCCGTTTTGGATGAAGCCATAATGTTCCCGGGTTGATGACCCATTGTCCCTTGTCTCTCTCCATAGTTCCGTTGGAGGGCTTAAAGAGCCAGGCCCAGTTTGAGGAGATGAGACAGAACTACATTCGGGAGCTGACCAAGGCTATCCATCTGAAGGAAAGAGGCATGATGGCCTCCTCTCAGCGCTTCTACCATCTCACTAAGCTCATGGATTCCATGCATGAGGTACAGGACATTATGTCACTGCTCTATCACCGGCCCCGTTTATACCTGCTCCTAACATGCGTCCACTGTCCACATCCTGATTGTGTCCACATCTTTAGACAGGGTGTAGACAAATCAAATGCGATCTGATTTCGATTAGAGATCTTCCTGACCATCTCCGGAGGTAGTCGAAAGACGCACCTTGTATGGATATCCTTAAAGTGCAAACGAATCCGGACAACCAAAGCGTATACATTTGGCCAACAATCACGGGCCCTGAAAAAAAAAAATCACACCAGCCAGTTAAATAAAGATCATCAAATAAAGATAGGCCTATTTATGAAGAGATATCGTCCCGAATGAGAAAAAAAGGGTTCACCCGTTCCCAAAATGCTATATTTGAAAACATCATAGAAAGGCTAAGGACTGTAAGAGAAGAATTTAAACTGAACTACAAATGTATTGGGGAGGCAGGGAAACTACGATGGAGGCCTCAGGTCCCCTGAACCTTTAGATCAGGGTATAATGTGGTCTAATGTTCCCCTGTACCTTTAGATCAAGGTATAATGTGGAGGTCTAATGTTCTCCTGTACCTTTAGATCAAGGTATAATGTGGAGGTCTAATGTTCCCCTGTACCTTTAGATCAGGGTATAATGTGGAGGTCTAATGTTCCCCTGTACCTTTAGATCAGGGTATAATGTGGAGGTCTAATGTTCCCCTGTACCTTTAGATCAGGGTATAATGTGGTCTAATGTTCCCCTGTACCTTTAGATCAGGGTATAATGTGGAGGTCTAATGTTCCCCTGTACCTTTAGATCAGGGTATAATGTGGTCTAATGTTCCCCTGAACCTTTAGATCAGGGTATAATGTGGAGGTCTAATGTTCCCCTGTACCTTTAGATCAAGGTATAATGTGGAGGTCTAATGTTCCCCTGTACCTTTAGATCAGGGTATAATGTGGAGGTATAATGTTCCCCTGTACCTTTAGATCAGGGTATAATGTGGTCTAATGTTCCCCTGTACCTTTAGATCAGGGTATAATGTGGAGGTCTAATGTTCCCCTGTACCTTTAGATCAGGGTATAATGTGGTCTAATGTTCCCCTGTACCTTTAGATCAGGGTATAATGTGGAGGTCTAATGTTCCCCTGTACCTTTAGATCAAGGTATAATGTGGAGGTCTAATGTTCCCCTGTACCTTTAGATCAGGGTATAATGTGGAGGTCTAATGTTCCCCTGTACCTTTAGATCAAGGTATAATGTGGAGGTCTAATGTTCCCCTGTACCTTTAGATCAGGGTATAATGTGGTCTAATGTTCCCCTGTACCTTTAGATCAGGGTATAATGTGGAGGTCTAATGTTCCCCTGTACCTTTAGATCAGGGTATAATGTGGAGGTCTAATGTTCCCCTGAACCTTTAGATCAGGGTATAATGTGGAGGTATAATGTTCCCCTGAACCTTTAGATCAGGGTATAATGTGGAGGTCTAATGTTCCCCTGTACCTTTAGATCAAGGTATAATGTGGAGGTCTAATGTTCCCCTGTACCTTTAGATCAAGGTATAATGTGGAGGTCTAATGTTCCCCTGTACCTTTAGATCAGGGTATAATGTGGAGGTCTAATGTTCCCCTGTACCTTTAGATCAAGGTATAATGTGGTCTAATGTTCCCCTGAACCTTTAGATCAGGGTATAATGTGGAGGTCTAATGTTCCCCTGAACCTTTAGATCAGGGTATAATGTGGTCTAATGTTCCCCTGTACCTTTAGATCAGGGTATAATGTGGAGGTATAATGTTCCCCTGTACCTTTAGATCAAGGTATAATGTGGTCTAATGCTCCCCTGTACCTTTAGATCAAGGTATAATGTGGAGGTCTAATGTTCCCCTGAACCTTTAGATCAGGGTATAATGTGGTCTAATGTTCCCCTGTACCTTTAGATCAGGGTATAATGTGGAGGTCTAATGTTCCCCTGTACCTTTAGATCAAGGTATAATGTGTTCTAATGTTCCCCTGTACCTTTAGATCAGGGTATAATGTGGAGGTCTAATGTTCCCCTGTACCTTTAGATCAAGGTATAATGTGGTCTAATGTTCCCCTGTACCTTTAGATCAGGGTATAATGTGGTCTAATGTTCCCCTGAACCTTTAGATCAAGGTATAATGTGGAGGTCTAATGTTCCCCTGTACCTTTAGATCAGGGTATAATGTGGAGGTCTAATGTTCCCCTGTACCTTTATATCAAGGTATAATGTGGAGGTCTAATGTTCTCCTGTACCTTTAGATCAGGGTATAATGTGGAGGTCTAATGTTCCCCTGTACCTTTAGATCAGGGTATAATGTGGAGGTCTAATGTTCTCCTGTACCTTTAGATCAGGGTATAATGTGGAGGTCTAATGTTCCCCTGTACCTTTAGATCAGGGTATAATGTGGAGGTCTAATGTTCTCCTGTACCTTTAGATCAGGGTATAATGTGGAGGTCTAATGAACGGTGGGCGGGTGGTGAATAGTCTATTTCAGTTGCTATATGAGATATGAAAATCATACAGTGGGATTATAATGCAATCCTTTTCGATGTTATTATATTATATTCTGTGAATCTTTTAGCATTTTCCAGCTATCAATAAAGTGCAGAAGATGTCCAAACTGATGTGTAAAGGCGATAACCAGCTGGCGAATCGCATCTCTGCATGTCTGGCAGACATATCAGTGTGGATGACGGATCACCACCTCAAGCTGAACCTCGGCAAGACGAAGCTGCTCTTCCTCCCGGGGAAGGACTGCCCGTTCCATGATCTCGCTATCACGGTTGACAACTCCGTTGTGTCCTCCTTCCAGAGTGCAAAGAGCCTTGGCGTGACCCTGGACAACACCCTGTCGTTCTCCGCTAACATCAAGGTGGTGACCCGATCCTGTAGGTTCATGCTCTACAACATTCGGAGAGTACGACCCTGCCTTACACAGGAAGCGACACAGGTCCTAATCCAGGCACTTGTCATCTCCCGTCTGGATTACTGCAACTCGCTGTTGGCTGGGCTCCCTGCCTGTGCCATTAAACCCCTACAACTCATCCAGAATGCCGCAGCCCGTCTGGTGTTCAACCTTCCCAAGTTCTCTCACGTCACCCCGCTCCTCCGCACACTCCACTGGCTTCCAGTTGAAGCTCGCATCTGCTACAAGACCATGGTGCTTGCCTACGGAGCTGTGAGGGGAACGGCACCTCCGTACCTTCAGGCTCTGATCAGTCCCTACACCCAAACGAGGGCATTGCGTTCATCCACCTCCGGCCTGCTGGCTCCCCTACCTCTGCGGAAGCATAGTTCCCGCTCAGCCCAGTCAAAACTGTTCGCTGCTCTGGCACCCCAATGGTGGAACAAGCTCCCTCACGACGCCAGGACAGCGGAGTCACACACCACCTTCCGGAGACACTTGAAACCCTACCTCTTAAAGGAATACCTGGGATAGGATAAAGTAATCCTTCTACCCCCCCTTACCTCACCCCCCAAAAAAAAACAAAAAACAAAAAAAACATATTGTAAAGTGGTTATCCCACTGGCTATAAGGTGAATGCACCAATTTGTAAGTCGCTCTGGATAAGAGCGTCTGCTAAATGACGTAAATGTAATAGCGTTCTGTAAGCATGAGCGAGGCCACTGTCCAATATGATGTAGGATGAGCGAGGCCACTGTCCAATATGATGTAGGCGTCAATATGAAGATCTCTTTAGGCTCCTTCTAGATGTCCACTTCATTCCTTTATAAAGCCATCTGCTTCACATGCCTCTCCTTAGCACGACTTGCTATAGTCTATCTAATTGAGGTGACGATAGTGAAGTATCACTGATCAATGATTTGGAGGAAACTAAACCACGGTCATTCTCCCAGCATGCCACTTTTTTTTCCCTTTGGTACTGTTGAGGCTAAAGGTTATTACAATACAATATAATATAAAGACAACGTCATCCAAACGTTAAGAACCACCCGGTTCAAACCTGTTTGGATAAGGTGTTGCGTCATTCGGAGATGCACTTTGTAGCCTACTGTGTAAATGAACCTGTTTGTGTTTCTACTGTGTAACTGAACCTGTTTGTGTTTCTACTGTGTAACTGAACCTGTTTGTGTTTCTACTGTGTAACTGAACCTGTTTGTGTTTCTACTGTGTAGCTGAACCTGTTTGTGTTTCTACTGTGTAACTGAACCTGTTTGTGTTTCTACTGTGTAACTGAACCTGTTTGTGTTTCTACTGTGTAACTGAACCTGTTTGTGTTTCTACTGTGTAACTGAACCTGTTTGTGTTTCTACTGTGTAACTGAACCTGTTTGTGTTTCTACTGTGTAACTGAACCTGTTTGTGTTTCTACTGTGTAGCTGAACCTGTTTGTGTTTCTACTGTGTAACTGAACCTGTTTGTGTTTCTACTGTGTAACTGAACCTGTTTGTGTTTCTACTGTGTAACTGAACCTGTTTGTGTTTCTACTGTGTAACTGAACCTGTTTGTGTTTCTACTGTGTAACTGAACCTGTTTGTGTTTCTACTCTGTAACTGAACCTGTTTGTGTTTCTACTGTGTAACTGAACCTGTTTGTGTTTCTACTGTGTAACTGAACCTGTTTGTGTTTCTACTGTGTAACTGAACCTGTTTGTGTTTCTACTGTGTAACTGAACCTGTTTGTGTTTCTACTGTGTAACTGAACCTGTTTGTGTTTCTACTCTGTAACTGAACCTGTTTGTGTTTCTACTGTGTAGCTGAACCTGTTTGTGTTTCTACTGTGTAACTGAACCTGTTTGTGTTTCTACTGTGTGCCTTAAGGCCTAAGGGGCATTAAACTGTGCATTAATACTCTGAATATTTATTTGTACAGCTATGGACAGGTCTAGGTTATCGGGATCGTAGCCTATTACAGCTATGGACAGGTCTAGGTTATCGGGATCGTAGCCTATTACAGCTATGGACAGGTCTAGGTTATCGGGATCGTAGCCTATTACAGCTATGGACAGGTCTAGGTTATCGGGATCGTAGCCTATTACAGCTATGGACAGGTCTAGGTTATCGGGATCGTAGCCTATTACAGCTATGGACAGGTCTAGGTTATCGGGATCGTAGCCTATTACAGCTATGGACAGGTCTAGGTTATCGGGATCGTAGCCTATTACAGCTATGGACAGGTCTAGGTTATCGGGATCGTAGCCTATTACAGCTATGGACAGGTCTAGGTTATCGGGATCGTAGCCTATTACAGCTATGGACAGGTCTAGGTTATCGGGATCGTAGCCTATTACAGCTATGGACAGGTCTAGGTTATCGGGATCGTAGCCTATTACAGCTATGGACAGGTCTAGGTTATCGGGATCGTAGCCTATTACAGCTATGGACAGGTCTAGGTTATCGGGATCGTAGCCTATTACAGCTATGGACAGGTCTAGGTTATCGGGATCGTAGCCTATTACAGCTATGGACAGGTCTAGGTTATCGGGATCGTAGCCTATTACAGCTATGGACAGGTCTAGGTTATCGGGATCGTAGCCTATTACAGCTATGGACAGGTCTAGGTTATCGGGATCGTAGCCTATTACAGCTATGGACAGGTCTAGGTTATCGGGATCGTAGCCTATTACAGCTATGGACAGGTCTAGGTTATCGGGATCGTAGCCTATTACAGCTATGGACAGGTCTAGGTTATCGGGATCGTAGCCTATTACACCCAGTCGTAAATCATTGGATAAAAGTTTCAGGTATTATGACCATGATTTGTTGAGGATAAAGCGTTGACATGTTTACCCCTCCCCTATCTCTTCCCCTCCCTCCCCCATCTCTTCCCCTCCCTTTCCTCCTCTCTTCCCCTCCCTCTCCTCCTTTCTTCCCCTCCCTCTCCTCCTCTCTTCCCCTCCCTCTCCTCCTCTCTACCCCTCCCTCTCCTCCTCTCTTCCCCTCCCTCTCCTCCTCTCTTCCCCTCCCTCTCCTCCTCTCTTCCCCTCCCTCTCCTCCTCTCTACCCCTCCTCCTCTCTTCCCCTCCCCCTCCTCCTCTCTACCCCTCCCCCATCTCTTCCCCTCCCTCTCCTCCTCTCTACCCCTCCCCCATCTCTTCCCCTCCCTCTCCTCCTCTCTTCCCCTCCCTCTCCTCCTCTCTACCCCTACCCCATCTCTTCCCCTCCCTCTCCTCCTCTCTACCCCTCCCCCATCTCTTCCCCTCCCCCTCCTCCTCTCTACCCCTCCCCCATCTCTTCCCCTCCCTCTCCTCCTCTCTACCCCTCAACCATCTCTTCCCCTCCCCCTCCTCCTCTCTTTCCCCCCCTCTCCTCCTCTCTACCCCTCCCCCATCTCTTCCCCTCCCCCTCCTCCTCTCTACCCCTCCCCCATCTCTTCCCCTCCCTCTCCTCCTCTCTACCCCTCCCCCATCTCTTCCCCTCCCTCTCCTCCTCTCTTCCCCTCCCTCTCCCCCACCTCTTCCCCTCCCTCTCCTCCTCTCTTCCCCTCCCTCTCCTCCTCTCTTCCCCTCCCTCTCCTCCTCTCTACCCCTCCCTCTCCTCCTCTCTTCCCCTCCCTCTCCTCCTCTCTTCCCCTCCCTCTCCTCCTCTCTACCCCTCCTCCTCTCTTCCCCTCCCCCTCCTCCTCTCTTCCCCTCCCTCTCCTCCTCTCTTCCCCTCCCTCTCCTCCTCTCTACCCCTCCCTCTCCTCCTCTCTTCCCCTCCCTCTCCTCCTCTCTTCCCCTCCCTCTCCTCCTCTCTTCCCCTCCCTCTCCTCCTCTCTACCCCTCCTCCTCTCTTCCCCTCCCTCTCCTCCTCTCTACCCCTACCCCATCTCTTCCCCTCCCTCTCCTCCTCTCTATCCCTCCCCCATCTCTTCCCCTCCCCCGCCTCCTCTCTACCCCTCCCCCATCTCTTCCCCTCCCTCTCCTCCTCTCTACCCCTCCCCCATCTCTTCCCCTCCCCCTCCTCCTCTCTTTCCCTCCCTCTCCTCCTCTCTACCCCTCCCCATCTCTTCCCCTCCCCCTCCTCCTCTCTTCCCCTCCCTCTCCTCCTCTCTACCCCTCCCCCATCTCTTCTCTTCCTCTCCCTCTCCTCCTCTCTTCCCCTCCCTCTCCCCCATCTCTTCCCCTCCCTCTCCTCCTCTCTACCCCTCTCCTCCTCTCTTCACTCCCCCTCCTCCTCTCTACTCCTCCCCCATCTCTTCCCCTCCCTCTCCTCCTCTCTACCACTCCCCCAGATTGTAAAGAAGGTGAACCTGTACTGTCTCAGTACCTACATCCAGGCTGACGCCATGAAGGTTGAGTTCCCTGAAATGATGTCAGAGGTCATCTCCTCCCAGCTCCCCAAGGTTCTGGCCGGTATGGTCAAGACCCTCCTCTTCCACGCCAAGTGACCAATCAGAGAAATTAACCAAACCTGCACCTCAGGTCAAGCGCCTCCTCTTCCATGCCAAGTGACCAATCAGAGGAGAGAACCAAACCTGCACCGCAAAGCACCATGGGAGAATAGAAGATACCGAAGAGTTGAATTAATATTCTATTAACGTCATGAAATATCGACCAACATTTTATGTTGATATGACGATAGGTCTTTGCCCGGTGGGTGGTATCATATCTTTGAAACTAAGAAAATGTTTTGGGGAGGTATTATTTAGACCAAGTTAAACGTGAAGGTTTTGGGGAGGTGTTATTTGGACCAAATTAAACGTGAAGGTTTTGGGGAGGTGTTATTTGGACCAAGTTAAACGTGAAGGTTTTGGGGAGGTGTTATTTGGACCAAGTTAAACGTGAAGGTTTTGGGGAGACTTTTTTGGACCAAGTTAAACATTAAGGTTTTGGGGAGGTATTATTTGGACCAAGTCAAATGTGAAGGTTTTGGGTAAGTATTATTTTGACCAAGTTAAATGTGAAGGTTTTGGGGAGGTATTATTTGGAACGAGTTAAACGTGAAAGTTTTGCGGAGGTATTATTTGGACCAAGTTAAACATTAAGATTTTGGGGAAGCATTATTTGGACCAAGTTAAACGTGAATGTTTTGGGGAGGTGTTATTTGGACCAAGTTAAACGTGAAGGTTTTGGGGAGGTATTATTTGGACCAAGTTAAACGTGAAGGTTTTGGGGAGGTATTATTTGGACCAAGTTAAACATGAAGGTTTTGGGGAGGTATTATTTGGACCAAGTTAAACGTGAATGTTTTGGGGAGGTGTTAGTTGGGATTTATTTATTTTTGTGGCAGAATGATTCCCTCTCCAAGGTCTGTCTGGCCTGGCTGAAGTACAATAGGCCTAACAGCTGGCAAAGATGTTCCATCCTCCAGCCAGACCTCCTCTTAGAACTGTGGTGAATCCATCCAAATATTATTAATGTGCCTCCCTTACCAATAATTCACTCTTATCCTTTGAGGTGGTGGAAACTTGTGTATAGAAGTTGTGCCAGTGTTTTTACTTTGTGAGAATTACTGTTGTGCTAGACTTGTAAGAGAGCTAGGTTACGTCCCAAATGGCACCCTATTCCCAACATAGTGCACTACGTTTGACCAGCGCGCCATGGGACCTGGTTGAAAGTAGTGCACTATGTAGGGAATAGGGTGCTGTTTGAGACGCAAGCTTAAAACTGGTATATCCAGTTTTGCTGTTTGTGTTTGTTTTCAGTTACATACATTTCACACTCCCTGCCTCATGGCTGGGCAGGCCTTTATACATCTCAAGTTCTGCAAGTTACATTTTCATACAAAATACACAATGTCATTCTATTTAATGTACCATTAAATGAGATAACCCCTGTATTTTTTATCTCATTGAGTTAACATCTATTTTATAAGAGATACCTGTAAAGGGAGTACAAGAAGATATCGCAGAAATGTGGAAAAAATAAATGTTCCAGTGCTCTACGATAAGGAAATACCATCTGGACCCCCTCCCTGATCCACAAGATAAAGACATAGACATAGAAATTGAGAGAGACAGAGACAGAGACAGAGACAGAGACAGAGACAGAGAGAGAGAGAGAGAGAGAGAGAGAGGGACAGAGAGAGAGAGGAAAGGAGAGAGAGTCAGAGAGAGAGAGAGAGAGAGAGAGAGAGAGAGAGAGAGAGAGAGAGAGAGAGAGAGAGAGAGAGAGAGAGAAGAGAGAGAGAGAGAGACAGAGAGATAGAGAGGAAAGGAG